>NW_027437781.1:0-123121 GCF_965140245.1 Athene noctua
CAGCTTCCCTGTGGCGGGGAAGTGCAAACGTACACGTTTTCGGCCGAAAACGCGTTTTCCGGCGAAATCGCACACCACGGCTCTTTCTGAGAAAAAGCAAGCACGGAGGACGAGAACCGCTTTTGCCCTGCGTAGCGTTCCGGGCAGCGGGTAGAACCAGGCAGAGAATTCCCGGCTAGCAGCTTCCCTGTGGCGGGGAAGTGCAAACGTACACGTTTTCGGCCGAAAACGCGTTTTCCGGCGAAATCGCACACCACGGCTCTTTCTGAGAAAAAGCAAGCACGGAGGACGAGAACCGCTTTTGCCCTGCGTAGCGTTCCGGGCAGCGGGTAGAACCAGGCAGAGAATTCCCGCCTAGCAGCTTCCCTGTGGCGGGGAAGTGCAAACGTACACGTTTTCGGCCGAAAACGCGTTTTCCGGCGAAAACGCACACCACGTCTCTTTCTGAGAAAAAGCAAGCACGGAGGACGAGAACCGCTTTTGCCCTGCGTAGCGTTCCGGGCAGCGGGTAGAACCAGGCAGAGAATTCCCGGCTAGCAGCTTCCCTGTGGCGGGGAAGTGCAAACGTACACGTTTTCGGCCGAAAACGCGTTTTCCGGCGAAAACGCACACCACGGCTCTTTCTGAGAAAAAGCAAGCACGGAGGACGAGAACCGCTTTTGCCCTGCGTAGCGTTCCGGGCAGCGGGTAGAACCAGGCAGAGAATTCCCGGCTAGCAGCTTCCCTGTGGCGGGGAAGTGCAAACGTACACGTTTTCGGCCGAAAACGCGTTTTCCGGCGAAAACGCACACCACGGCTCTTTCTGAGAAAAAGCAAGCACGGAGGACGAGAACCGCTTTTGCCCTGCGTAGCGTTCCGGGCAGCGGGTAGAACCAGGCAGAGAATTCCGGGCTAGCAGCTTCCCTGTGGCGGGGAAGTGCAAACGTACACGTTTTCGGCCGAAAACGCGTTTTCCGGCGAAATCGCAGACCACGGCTCTTTCTGAGAAAAAGCAAGCACGGAGGACGAGAACCGCTTTTGCCCTGCGTAGCGTTCCGGGCAGCGGGTAGAACCAGGCAGAGAATTCCCGGCTAGCAGCTTCCCTGTGGCGGGGAAGTGCAAACGTACACGTTTTCGGCCGAAAACGCGTTTTCCGGCGAAATCGCACACCACGGCTCTTTCTGAGAAAAAGCAAGCACGGAGGACGAGAACCTGCTTTTGCGCTGCGTAGCGTTCCGAGCAGCGGGTAGAACCAGGCAGAGAATTCCCGGCTAGCAGCTTCCCTGTGGCGGGGAAGTGCAAACGTACACGTTTTCGGCCGAAAACGCGTTTTCCGGCGAAAACGCACACCACGGCTCTTTCTGAGAAAAAGCAAGCACGGAGGACGAGAACCGCTTTTGCCCTGCGTAGCGTTCCGGGCAGCGGGTAGAACCAGGCAGAGAATTCCCGGCTAGCAGCTTCCCTGTGGCGGGGAAGTGCAAACGTACACGTTTTCGGCCGAAAACGCGTTTTCCGGCGAAATCGCACACCACGGCTCTTTCTGAGAAAAAGCAAGCACGGAGGACGAGAACCGCTTTTGCCCTGCGTAGCGTTCCGGGCAGCGGGTAGAACCAGGCAGAGAATTCCCGGCTAGCAGCTTCCCTGTGGCGGGGAAGTGCAAACGTACACGTTTTCGGCCGAAAACGCGTTTTCCGGCGAAAACGCACACCACGGCTCTTTCTGAGAAAAAGCAAGCACGGAGGACGAGAACCGCTTTTGCCCTGCGTAGCGTTCCGGGCAGCGGGTAGAACCAGGCAGAGAATTCCCGGCTAGCAGCTTCCCTGTGGCGGGGAAGTGCAAACGTACACGTTTTCGGCCGAAAACGCGTTTTCCGGCGAAAACGCACACCACGGCTCTTTCTGAGAAAAAGCAAGCACGGAGGACGAGAACCGCTTTTGCCCTGCGTAGCGTTCCGGGCAGCGGGTAGAACCAGGCAGAGAATTCCCGGCTAGCAGCTTCCCTGTGGCGGGGAAGTGCAAACGTACACGTTTTCGGCCGAAAACGCGTTTTCTGGCCAAATCGCACACCACGTCTCTTTCTGAGAAAAAGCAAGCACGGAGGACGAGAACCGCTTTTGCCCTGCGTAGCGTTCCGGGCAGCGGGTAGAACCAGTCAGAGAATTCCCGGCTAGCAGCTTCCCTGTGGCGGGGAAGTGCAAACGTACACGTTTTCGGCCGAAAACGCGTTTTCCGGCGAAAACGCACACCACGGCTCTTTCTGAGAAAAAGCAAGCACGGAGGACGAGAACCGCTTTTGCCCTGCGTAGCGTTCCGGGCAGCGGGTAGAACCAGGCAGAGAATTCCCGGCTAGCAGCTTCCCTGTGGCGGGGAATTGCAAACGTACACGTTTTCGGCCGAAAACGCGTTTTCCGGCGAAATCGCACACCACGGCTCTTTCTGAGAAAAAGCAAGCACGGAGGACGAGAACCGCTTTTGCCCTGCGTAGCGTTCCGGGCAGCGGGTAGAACCAGGCAGAGAATTCCCGGCTAGCAGCTTCCCTGTGGCGGGGAAGTGCAAACGTACACGTTTTCGGCCGAAAACGCGTTTTCCGGCGAAATCGCACACCACGGCTCTTTCTGAGAAAAAGCAAGCACGGAGGACGAGAACCGCTTTTGCCCTGCGTAGCGTTCCGGGCAGCGGGTAGAACCAGGCAGAGAATTCCCGGCTAGCAGCTTCCCTGTGGCGGGGAAGTGCAAACGTACACGTTTTCGGCCGAAAACGCGTTTTCCGGCGAAAACGCACACCACGGCTCTTTCTGAGAAAAAGCAAGCACGGAGGACGAGAACCGCTTTTGCCCTGCGTAGCGTTCCGGGCAGCGGGTAGAACCAGGCAGAGAATTCCCGGCTAGCAGCTTCCCTGTGGCGGGGAAGTGCAAACGTACACGTTTTCGGCCGAAAACGCGTTTTCTGGCGAAATCGCACACCACGGCTCTTTCTGAGAAAAAGCAAGCACGGAGGACGAGAACCGCTTTTGCCCTGCGTAGCGTTCCGGGCAGCGGGTAGAACCAGGCAGAGAATTCCCGGCTAGCAGCTTCCCTGTGGCGGGGAAGTGCAAACGTACACGTTTTCGGCCGAAAACGCGTTTTCCGGCGAAAACGCACACCACGGCTCTTTCTGAGAAAAAGCAAGCACGGAGGACGAGAACCGCTTTTGCCCTGCGTAGCGTTCCGGGCAGCGGGTAGAACCAGGCAGAGAATTCCCGGCTAGCAGCTTCCCTGTGGCGGGGAAGTGCAAACGTACACGTTTTCGGCCGAAAACGCGTTTTCCGGCGAAAACTCACACCACGGCTCTTTCTGAGATAAAGCAAGCACGGAGGACGAGAACCGCTTTTGCCCTGCGTAGCGTTCCGGGCAGCGGGTAGAACCAGTCAGAGAATTCCGGGCTAGCAGCTTCCCTGTGGCGGGGAAGTGCAAACGTACACGTTTTCGGCCGAAAACGCGTTTTCCGGCGAAATCGCACACCACGGCTCTTTCTGAGAAAAAGCAAGCACGGAGGACGAGAACCTGCTTTTGCGCTGCGTAGCGTTCCGAGCAGCGGGTAGAACCAGGCAGAGAATTCCCGGCTAGCAGCTTCCCTGTGGCGGGGAAGTGCAAACGTACACGTTTTCGGCCGAAAACGCGTTTTCCGGCGAAAACGCACACCACGGCTCTTTCTGAGAAAAAGCAAGCACGGAGGACGAGAACCGCTTTTGCCCTGCGTAGCGTTCCGGGCAGCGGGTAGAACCAGGCAGAGAATTCCCGGCTAGCAGCTTCCCTGTGGCGGGGAAGTGCAAACGTACACGTTTTCGGCCGAAAACGCGTTTTCCGGCGAAATCGCACACCACGGCTCTTTCTGAGAAAAAGCAAGCACGGAGGACGAGAACCGCTTTTGCCCTGCGTAGCGTTCCGGGCAGCGGGTAGAACCAGGCAGAGAATTCCCGGCTAGCAGCTTCCCTGTGGCGGGGAAGTGCAAACGTACACGTTTTCGGCCGAAAACGCGTTTTCCGGCGAAAACGCACACCACGGCTCTTTCTGAGAAAAAGCAAGCACGGAGGACGAGAACCGCTTTTGCCCTGCGTAGCGTTCCGGGCAGCGGGTAGAACCAGGCAGAGAATTCCCGGCTAGCAGCTTCCCTGTGGCGGGGAAGTGCAAACGTACACGTTTTCGGCCGAAAACGCGTTTTCCGGCGAAAACGCACACCACGGCTCTTTCTGAGAAAAAGCAAGCACGGAGGACGAGAACCGCTTTTGCCCTGCGTAGCGTTCCGGGCAGCGGGTAGAACCAGGCAGAGAATTCCCGGCTAGCAGCTTCCCTGTGGCGGGGAAGTGCAAACGTACACGTTTTCGGCCGAAAACGCGTTTTCTGGCCAAATCGCACACCACGTCTCTTTCTGAGAAAAAGCAAGCACGGAGGACGAGAACCGCTTTTGCCCTGCGTAGCGTTCCGGGCAGCGGGTAGAACCAGTCAGAGAATTCCCGGCTAGCAGCTTCCCTGTGGCGGGGAAGTGCAAACGTACACGTTTTCGGCCGAAAACGCGTTTTCCGGCGAAAACGCACACCACGGCTCTTTCTGAGAAAAAGCAAGCACGGAGGACGAGAACCGCTTTTGCCCTGCGTAGCGTTCCGGGCAGCGGGTAGAACCAGGCAGAGAATTCCCGGCTAGCAGCTTCCCTGTGGCGGGGAATTGCAAACGTACACGTTTTCGGCCGAAAACGCGTTTTCCGGCGAAATCGCACACCACGGCTCTTTCTGAGAAAAAGCAAGCACGGAGGACGAGAACCGCTTTTGCCCTGCGTAGCGTTCCGGGCAGCGGGTAGAACCAGGCAGAGAATTCCCGGCTAGCAGCTTCCCTGTGGCGGGGAAGTGCAAACGTACACGTTTTCGGCCGAAAACGCGTTTTCCGGCGAAATCGCACACCACGGCTCTTTCTGAGAAAAAGCAAGCACGGAGGACGAGAACCGCTTTTGCCCTGCGTAGCGTTCCGGGCAGCGGGTAGAACCAGGCAGAGAATTCCCGGCTAGCAGCTTCCCTGTGGCGGGGAAGTGCAAACGTACACGTTTTCGGCCGAAAACGCGTTTTCCGGCGAAAACGCACACCACGGCTCTTTCTGAGAAAAAGCAAGCACGGAGGACGAGAACCGCTTTTGCCCTGCGTAGCGTTCCGGGCAGCGGGTAGAACCAGGCAGAGAATTCCCGGCTAGCAGCTTCCCTGTGGCGGGGAAGTGCAAACGTACACGTTTTCGGCCGAAAACGCGTTTTCTGGCGAAATCGCACACCACGGCTCTTTCTGAGAAAAAGCAAGCACGGAGGACGAGAACCGCTTTTGCCCTGCGTAGCGTTCCGGGCAGCGGGTAGAACCAGGCAGAGAATTCCCGGCTAGCAGCTTCCCTGTGGCGGGGAAGTGCAAACGTACACGTTTTCGGCCGAAAACGCGTTTTCCGGCGAAAACGCACACCACGGCTCTTTCTGAGAAAAAGCAAGCACGGAGGACGAGAACCGCTTTTGCCCTGCGTAGCGTTCCGGGCAGCGGGTAGAACCAGGCAGAGAATTCCCGGCTAGCAGCTTCCCTGTGGCGGGGAAGTGCAAACGTACACGTTTTCGGCCGAAAACGCGTTTTCCGGCGAAAACTCACACCACGGCTCTTTCTGAGATAAAGCAAGCACGGAGGACGAGAACCGCTTTTGCCCTGCGTAGCGTTCCGGGCAGCGGGTAGAACCAGTCAGAGAATTCCCGGCTAGCAGCTTCCCTGTGGCGGGGAAGTGCAAACGTACACGTTTTCGGCCGAAAACGCGTTTTCCGGCGAAATCGCACAGCACGGCTCTTTCTGAGAAAAAGCAAGCACGGAGGACGAGAACCGCTTTTGCCCTGCGTAGCGTTCCGGGCAGCGGGTAGAACCAGGCAGAGAATTCCCGGCTAGCAGCTTCCCTGTGGCGGGGAAGTGCAAACGTACACGTTTTCGGCCGAAAACGCGTTTTCCGGCGAAAACGCACACCACGGCTCTTTCTGAGAAAAAGCAAGCACGGAGGACGAGAACCGCTTTTGCCCTGCGTAGCGTTCCGGGCAGCGGGTAGAACCAGGCAGAGAATTCCCGGCTAGCAGCTTCCCTGTGGCGGGGAAGTGCAAACGTACACGTTTTCGGCCGAAAACGCGTTTTCCGGCGAAATCGCACACCACGGCTCTTTCTGAGAAAAAGCAAGCACGGAGGACGAGAACCGCTTTTGCCCTGCGTAGCGTTCCGGGCAGCGGGTAGAACCAGGCAGAGAATTCCCGGCTAGCAGCTTCCCTGTGGCGGGGAAGTGCAAACGTACACGTTTTCGGCCGAAAACGCGTTTTCCGGCGAAATCGCACACCACGGCTCTTTCTGAGAAAAAGCAAGCACGGAGGACGAGAACCGCTTTTGCCCTGCGTAGCGTTCCGGGCAGCGGGTAGAACCAGGCAGAGAATTCCCGGCTAGCAGCTTCCCTGTGGCGGGGAAGTGCAAACGTACACGTTTTCGGCCGAAAACGCGTTTTCCGGCGAAAACGCACACCACGGCTCTTTCTGAGAAAAAGCAAGCACGGAGGACGAGAACCGCTTTTGCCCTGCGTAGCGTTCCGGGCAGCGGGTAGAACCAGGCAGAGAATTCCCGGCTAGCAGCTTCCCTGTGGCGGGGAAGAGCAAACGTACACGTTTTCGGCCGAAAACGCGTTTTCCGGCAAAATCGCAGACCACGTTTCTTTCTGAGAAAAAGCAAGCACGGAGGACGAGAACCGCTTTTGCCCTGCGTAGCGTTCCGGGCAGCGGGTAGAACCAGGCAGAGAATTCCCGGCTAGCAGCTTCCCTGTGGCGGGGAAGTGCAAACGTACACGTTTTCGGCCGAAAACGCGTTTTCCGGCGAAATCGCACACCACGGCTCTTTCTGAGAAAAAGCAAGCACGGAGAACGAGAACCGCTTTTGCCCTGCGTAGCGTTCCGGGCAGCGGGTAGAACCAGGCAGAGAATTCCCGGCTAGCAGCTTCCCTGTGGCGGGGAAGTGCAAACGTACACGTTTTCGGCCGAAAACGCGTTTTCCGGCGAAAACGCACACCACGGCTCTTTCTGAGAAAAAGCAAGCACGGAGGACGAGAACCGCTTTTGCCCTGCGTAGCGTTCCGGGCAGCGGGTAGAACCAGGCAGAGAATTCCCGGCTAGCAGCTTCCCTGTGGCGGGGAAGTGCAAACGTACACGTTTTCGGCCGAAAACGCGTTTTCCGGCGAAAACGCACAGCACGGCTCTTTCTGAGAAAAAGCAAGCACGGAGGACGAGAACCGCTTTTGCCCTGCGTAGCGTTCCGGGCAGCGGGTAGAACCAGGCAGAGAATTTCCGGCTAGCAGCTTCCCTGTGGCGGGGAAGTGCAAACGTACACGTTTTCGGCCGAAAACGCGTTTTCCGGCGAAAACGCACACCACGGCTCTTTCTGAGAAAAAGCAAGCACGGAGGAAGAGAACCGCTTTTGCCCTGCGTAGCGTTCCGGGCAGCGGGTAGAACCAGGCAGAGAATTCCCGGCTAGCAGCTTCCCTGTGGCGGGGAAGTGCAAACGTACACGTTTTCGGCCGAAAACGCGTTTTCCGGCGAAAACGCACACCACGGCTCTTTCTGAGAAAAAGCAAGCACGGAGGACGAGAACCGCTTTTGCCCTGCCTAGCGTTCCGGGCAGCGGCTAGAACCAGGCAGAGAATTCCCGGCTAGCAGCTTCCCTGTGGCGGGGAAGTGCAAACGTACACGTTTTCGGCCGAAAACGCGTTTTTAGGCGAAATCGCACACCACGGCTCTTTCTGAGAAAAAGCAAGCACGGAGGACGAGAACCGCTTTTGCCCTGCGTAGCGTTCCGGGCAGCGGGTAGAACCAGGCAGAGAATTCCCGGCTAGCAGCTTCCCTGTGGCGGGGAAGTGCAAACGTACACGTTTTCGGCCGAAAACGCGTTTTCCGGCGAAATCGCACACCACGGCTCTTTCTGAGAAAAAGCAAGCACGGAGGACGAGAACCGCTTTTGCCCTGCGTAGCGTTCCGGGCAGCGGGTAGAACCAGGCAGAGAATTCCCGGCTAGCAGCTTCCCTGTGGCGGGGAAGTGCAAACGTACACGTTTTCGGCCGAAAACGCGTTTTCCGGCAAAATCGCAGACCACGGCTCTTTCTGAGAAAAAGCAAGCACGGAGGACGAGAACCGCTTTTGCCCTGCGTAGCGTTCCGGGCAGCGGGTAGAACCAGTCAGAGAATTCCCGGCTAGCAGCTTCCCTGTGGCGGGGAAGTGCAAACGTACACGTTTTCGGCCGAAAACGCGTTTTCCGGCGAAATCGCACACCACGGCTCTTTCTGAGAAAAAGCAAGCACGGAGGACGAGAACCGCTTTTGCCCTGCGTAGCGTTCCGGGCAGCGGGTAGAACCAGGCAGAGAATTCCCGGCTAGCAGCTTCCCTGTGGCGGGGAAGTGCAAACGTACACGTTTTCGGCCGAAAACGCGTTTTCCGGCGAAATCGCACACCACGGCTCTTTCTGAGAAAAAGCAAGCACGGAGAACGAGAACCGCTTTTGCCCTGCGTAGCGTTCCGGGCAGCGGGTAGAACCAGGCAGAGAATTCCCGGCTAGCAGCTTCCCTGTGGCGGGGAAGTGCAAACGTACACGTTTTCGGCCGAAAACGCGTTTTCCGGCGAAAACGCACACCACGGCTCTTTCTGAGAAAAAGCAAGCACGGAGGACGAGAACCGCTTTTGCCCTGCGTAGCGTTCCGGGCAGCGGGTAGAACCAGGCAGAGAATTCCCGGCTAGCAGCTTCCCTGTGGCGGGGAAGTGCAAACGTACACGTTTTCGGCCGAAAACGCGTTTTCCGGCGAAAACGCACAGCACGGCTCTTTCTGAGAAAAAGCAAGCACGGAGGACGAGAACCGCTTTTGCCCTGCGTAGCGTTCCGGGCAGCGGGTAGAACCAGGCAGAGAATTTCCGGCTAGCAGCTTCCCTGTGGCGGGGAAGTGCAAACGTACACGTTTTCGGCCGAAAACGCGTTTTCCGGCGAAAACGCACACCACGGCTCTTTCTGAGAAAAAGCAAGCACGGAGGAAGAGAACCGCTTTTGCCCTGCGTAGCGTTCCGGGCAGCGGGTAGAACCAGGCAGAGAATTCCCGGCTAGCAGCTTCCCTGTGGCGGGGAAGTGCAAACGTACACGTTTTCGGCCGAAAACGCGTTTTCCGGCGAAAACGCACACCACGGCTCTTTCTGAGAAAAAGCAAGCACGGAGGACGAGAACCGCTTTTGCCCTGCCTAGCGTTCCGGGCAGCGGGTAGAACCAGGCAGAGAATTCCCGGCTAGCAGCTTCCCTGTGGCGGGGAAGTGCAAACGTACACGTTTTCGGCCGAAAACGCGTTTTTAGGCGAAATCGCACACCACGGCTCTTTCTGAGAAAAAGCAAGCACGGAGGACGAGAACCGCTTTTGCCCTGCGTAGCGTTCCGGGCAGCGGGTAGAACCAGGCAGAGAATTCTCGGCTAGCAGCTTCCCTGTGGCGGGGAAGTGCAAACGTACACGTTTTCGGCCGAAAACGCGTTTTCCGGCGAAAACGCACACCACGGCTCTTTCTGAGAAAAAGCAAGCACGGAGGACGAGAACCGCTTTTGCCCTGCGTAGCGTTCCGGGCAGCGGGTAGAACCAGGCAGAGAATTCCCGGCTAGCAGCTTCCCTGTGGCGGGGAAGTGCAAACGTACACGTTTTCGGCCGAAAACGCGTTTTCCGACGAAATCGCACACCACGGCTCTTTCTGAGAAAAAGCAAGCACGGAGGACGAGAACCGCTTTTGCCCTGCGTAGCGTTCCGGGCAGCGGGTAGAACCAGGCAGAGAATTCCCGGCTAGCAGCTTCCCTGTGGCGGGGAAGTGCAAACGTACACGTTTTCGGCCGAAAACGCGTTTTCCGGCGAAAACGCACACCACGGCTCTTTCTGAGAAAAAGCAAGCACGGAGGACGAGAACCGCTTTTGCCCTGCGTAGCGTTCCGGGCAGCGGGTAGAACCAGGCAGAGAATTCCCGGCTAGCAGCTTCCCTGTGGCGGGGAAGTGCAAACGTACACGTTTTCGGCCGAAAACGCGTTTTCCGGCGAAAACGCACACCACGGCTCTTTCTGAGATAAAGCAAGCACGGAGGACGAGAACCGCTTTTGCCCTGCGTAGCGTTCCGGGCAGCGGGTAGAACCAGGCAGAGAATTCCCGGCTAGCAGCTTCCCTGTGGCGGGGAAGTGCAAACGTACACGTTTTCGGCCGAAAACGCGTTTTCCGGCGAAAACGCACACCACGGATCTTTCTGAGAAAAAGCAAGCACGGAGGACGAGAACCGCTTTTGCCCTGCGTAGCGTTCCGGGCAGCGGGTAGAACCAGGCAGAGAATTCACGGCTAGCAGCTTCCCTGTGGCGGGGAAGTGCAAACGTACACGTTTTCGGCCGAAAACGCGTTTTCCGGCGAAAACGCACACCACGGCTCTTTCTGAGAAAAAGCAAGCACGGAGGACGAGAACCGCTTTTGCCCTGCCTAGCGTTCCGGGCAGCGGCTAGAACCAGGCAGAGAATTCCCGCCTAGCAGCTTCCCTGTGGCGGGGAAGTGCAAACGTACACGTTTTCGGCCGAAAACGCGTTTTCCGGCGAAAACGCACACCACGGCTCTTTCTGAGATAAAGGAAGCACGGAGGACGAGAACCGCTTTTGCCCTGCGTAGCGTTCCGGGCAGCGGGTAGAACCAGGCAGAGAATTCCCGGCTAGCAGCTTCCCTGTGGCGGGGAAGTGCAAACGTACACGTTTTCGGCCGAAAACGCGTTTTGCGGCGAAAACGCACACCACGGCTCTTTCTGAGAAAAAGCAAGCACGGAGGACGAGAACCGCTTTTGCCCTGCGTAGCGTTCCGGGCAGCGGGTAGAACCAGGCAGAGAATTCCCGGCTAGCAGCTTCCCTGTGGAGGGGAAGTGCAAACGTACACGTTTTCGGCCGAAAACGCGTTTTCCGGCGAAATCGCACACCACGGCTCTTTCTGAGAAAAAGCAAGCACGGAGGACGAGAACCGCTTTTGCCCTGCGTAGCGTTCCGGGCAGCGGGTAGAACCAGGCAGAGAATTCCCGGCTAGCAGCTTCCCTGTGGCGGGGAAGTGCAAACGTACACGTTTTCGGCCGAAAAAGCGTTTTCCGGCGAAAACGCACACCACGGCTCTTTCTGAGAAAAAGCAAGCACGGAGGACGAGAACCGCTTTTGCCCTGCGTAGCGTTTCTGGCAGCGGGTAGAACCAGGCAGAGAATTCCCGGCTAGCAGCTTCCCTGTGGCGGGGAAGTGCAAACGTACACGTTTTCGGCCGAAAACGCGTTTTCCGGCGAAAACGCACACCACGGCTCTTTCTGAGAAAAAGCAAGCACGGAGGAAGAGAACCGCTTTTGCCCTGCGTAGCGTTCCGGGCAGCGGGTAGAACCAGGCAGAGAATTCCCGGCTAGCAGCTTCCCTGTGGCGGGGAAGTGCAAACGTACACGTTTTCGGCCGAAAACGCATTTTCCGGCAAAATCGCACACCACGGCTCTTTCTGAGAAAAAGCAAGCACGGAGGACGAGAACCGCTTTTGCCCTGCCTAGCGTTCCGGGCAGCGGGTAGAACCAGGCAGAGAATTCCCGGCTAGCAGCTTCCCTGTGGCGGGGAAGTGCAAACGTACACGTTTTCGGCCGAAAACGCGTTTTCCGGCGAAATCGCACACCACGGCTCTTTCTGAGAAAAAGCAAGCACGGAGGACGAGAACCGCTTTTGCCCTGCGTAGCGTTCCGGGCAGCGGGTAGAACCAGGCAGAGAATTCCCGGCTAGCAGCTTCCCTGTGGCGGGGAAGTGCAAACGTACACGTTTTCGGCCGAAAACGCGTTTTCCGGCGAAATCGCACACCACGGCTCTTTCTGAGAAAAAGCAAGCACGGAGGACGAGAACCGCTTTTGCCCTGCGTAGCGTTCCGGGCAGCGGGTAGAACCAGGCAGAGAATTCCCGGCTAGCAGCTTCCCTGTGGCGGGGAAGTGCAAACGTACACGTTTTCGGCCGAAAACGCGTTTTCCGGCGAAAACGCACACCACGGCTCTTTCTGAGAAAAAGCAAGCACGGAGGACGAGAACCGCTTTTGCCCTGCGTAGCGTTCCGGGCAGCGGGTAGAACCAGGCAGAGAATTCCCGGCTAGCAGCTTCCCTGTGGCGGGGAAGTGCAAACGTACACGTTTTCGGCCGAAAAGGCGTTTTCCGGCGAAATCGCACACCACGGCTCTTTCTGAGAAAAAGCAAGCACGGAGGACGAGAACCGCTTTTGCCCTGCGTAGCGTTCCGGGCAGCGGGTAGAACCAGGCAGAGAATTCCCGGCTAGCAGCTTCCCTGTGGCGGGGAAGTGCAAACGTACACGTTTTCGGCCGAAAACGCGTTTTCCGGCGAAATCGCACACCACGGCTCTTTCTGAGAAAAAGCAAGCACGGAGGACGAGAACCGCTTTTGCCCTGCGTAGCGTTCCGGGCAGCGGGTAGAACCAGGCAGAGAATTCCCGGCTAGCAGCTTCCCTGTGGCGGGGAAGTGCAAACGTACACGTTTTCGGCCGAAAACGCGTTTTCCGGCGAAATTGCACACCACGGCTCTTTCTGAGAAAAAGCAAGCACGGAGGACGAGAACCGCTTTTGCCCTGCGTAGCGTTCCGGGCAGCGGGTAGAACCAGGCAGAGAATTCCCGGCTAGCAGCTTCCCTGTGGCGGGGAAGTGCAAACGTACACGTTTTCGGCCGAAAACGCGTTTTCCGGCGAAAACGCACACCACGGCTCTTTCTGAGAAAAAGCAAGCACGGAGGACGAGAACCGCTTTTGCCCTGCGTAGCGTTCCGGGCAGCGGGTAGAACCAGGCAGAGAATTCCCGGCTAGCAGCTTCCCTGTGGCGGGGAAGTGCAAACGTACACGTTTTCGGCCGAAAACGCGTTTTCCGGCGAAAACGCACACCACGGCTCTTTCTGAGAAAAAGCAAGCACGGAGGACGAGAACCGCTTTTGCCCTGCGTAGCGTTCCGGGCAGCGGGTAGAACCAGGCAGAGAATTCCCGGCTAGCAGCTTCCCTGTGGCGGGGAAGTGCAAACGTACACGTTTTCGGCCGAAAACGCGTTTTCCGGCGAAATCGCACACCACGGCTCTTTCTGAGAAAAAGCAAGCACGGAGGACGAGAACCGCTTTTGCCCTGCGTAGCGTTCCGGGCAGCGGGTAGAACCAGGCAGAGAATTCCCGGCTAGCAGCTTCCCTGTGGCGGGGAAGTGCAAACGTACACGTTTTCGGCCGAAAACGCGTTTTCCGGCGAAAACGCACACCACGGCTCTTTCTGAGAAAAAGCAAGCACGGAGGACGAGAACCGCTTTTGCCCTGCGTAGCGTTCCGGGCACCGGGTAGAACCAGGCAGAGAATTCCCGGCTAGCAGCTTCCCTGTGGCGGGGAAGTGCAAACGTACACGTTTTCGGCCGAAAAGGCGTTTTCCGGCGAAATCGCACACCACGGCTCTTTCTGAGAAAAAGCAAGCACGGAGGACGAGAACCGCTTTTGCCCTGCGTAGCGTTCCGGGCAGCGGGTAGAACCAGGCAGAGAATTCCCGGCTAGCAGCTTCCCTGTGGCGGGGAAGTGCAAACGTACACGTTTTCGGCCGAAAACGCGTTTTCCGGCGAAATCGCACACCACGGCTCTTTCTGAGAAAAAGCAAGCACGGAGGACGAGAACCGTTTTTGCCCTGCGTAGCGTTCCGGGCAGCGGGTAGAACCAGGCAGAGAATTCCCGGCTAGCAGCTTCCCTGTGGCGGGGAAGTGCAAACGTACACGTTTTCGGCCGAAAACGCGTTTTCCGGCGAAATTGCACACCACGGCTCTTTCTGAGAAAAAGCAAGCACGGAGGACGAGAACCGCTTTTGCCCTGCGTAGCGTTCCGGGCAGCGGGTAGAACCAGGCAGAGAATTCCCGGCTAGCAGCTTCCCTGTGGCGGGGAAGTGCAAACGTACACGTTTTCGGCCGAAAACGCGTTTTCCGGCGAAAACGCACACCACGGCTCTTTCTGAGAAAAAGCAAGCACGGAGGACGAGAACCGCTTTTGCCCTGCGTAGCGTTCCGGGCAGCGGGTAGAACCAGGCAGAGAATTCCCGGCTAGCAGCTTCCCTGTGGCGGGGAAGTGCAAACGTACACGTTTTCGGCCGAAAACGCGTTTTCCGGAGAAATCGCACAGCACGGCTCTTTCTGAGAAAAAGCAAGCACGGAGGACGAGAACCGCTTTTGCCCTGCGTAGCGTTCCGGGCAGCGGGTAGAACCAGGCAGAGAATTCCCGGCTAGCAGCTTCCCTGTGGCGGGGAAGTGCAAACGTACACGTTTTCGGCCGAAAACGCGTTTTCCGGCGAAATCGCACACCACGGCTCTTTCTGAGAAAAAGCAAGCACGGAGGACGAGAACCGCTTTTGCCCTGCGTAGCGTTCCGGGCAGCGGGTAGAACCAGGCAGAGAATTCCCGGCTAGCAGCTTCCCTGTGGCGGGGAAGTGCAAACGTACACGTTTTCGGCCGAAAACGCGTTTTCCGGCGAAATCGCACACCACGGCTCTTTCTGAGAAAAAGCAAGCACGGAGGATGAGAACCGCTTTTGCCCTGCGTAGCGTTCCGGGCAGCGGGTAGAACCAGGCAGAGAATTCCCGGCTAGCAGCTTCCCTGTGGCGGGGAAGTGCAAACGTACACGTTTTCGGCCGAAAACGCGTTTTCCGGCGAAATCGCACACCACGGCTCTTTCTGAGAAAAAGCAAGCACGGAGGACGAGAACCGCTTTTGCCCTGCGTAGCGTTCCGGGCAGCGGGTAGAACCAGGCAGAGAATTCCCGGCTAGCAGCTTCCCTGTGGCGGGGAAGTGCAAACGTACACGTTTTCGGCCGAAAACGCGTTTTCCGGCGAAATCGCACACCACGGCTCTTTCTGAGAAAAAGCAAGCACGGAGGACGAGAACCGCTTTTGCCCTGCGTAGCGTTCCGGGCAGCGGGTAGAACCAGGCAGAGAATTCCCGGCTAGCAGCTTCCCTGTGGCGGGGAAGTGCAAACGTACACGTTTTCGGCCGAAAACGCGTTTTCCGGCGAAAACGCACACCACGGCTCTTTCTGAGAAAAAGCAAGCACGGAGGACGAGAACCGCTTTTGCCCTGCGTAGCGTTCCGGGCAGCGGGTAGAACCAGGCAGAGAATTCCCGGCTAGCAGCTTCCCTGTGGCGGGGAAGTGCAAACGTACACGTTTTCGGCCGAAAACGCGTTTTCCGGCGAAATCGCACACCACGGCTCTTTCTGAGAAAAAGCAAGCACGGAGGATGAGAACCGCTTTTGCCCTGCGTAGCGTTCCGGGCAGCGGGTAGAACCAGGCAGAGAATTCCCGGCTAGCAGCTTCCCTGTGGCGGGGAAGTGCAAACGTACACGTTTTCGGCCGAAAACGCGTTTTCCGGCGAAAACGCACACCACGGCTCTTTCTGAGAAAAAGCAAGCACGGAGGACGAGAACCGCTTTTGCCCTGCGTAGCGTTCCGGGCAGCGGGTAGAACCAGGCAGAGAATTCCCGGCTAGCAGCTTCCCTGTGGCGGGGAAGTGCAAACGTACACGTTTTCGGCCGAAAACGCGTTTTCCGGCGAAATCGCAGACCACGGCTCTTTCTGAGAAAAAGCAAGCACGGAGGACGAGAACCGCTTTTGCCCTGCCTAGCGTTCCGGGCAGCGGGTAGAACCAGGCAGAGAATTCCCGCCTAGCAGCTTCCCTGTGGCGGGGAAGTGCAAACGTACACGTTTTCGGCCGAAAACGCGTTTTCCGGCGAAAACGCACACCACGGCTCTTTCTGAGAAAAAGCAAGCACGGAGGACGAGAACCGCTTTTGCCCTGCGTAGCGTTCCGGGCAGCGGGTAGAACCAGGCAGAGAATTCCCGGCTAGCAGCTTCCCTGTGGCGGGGAAGTGCAAACGTACACGTTTTCGGCCGAAAACGCGTTTTCCGGCGAAAACGCACACCACGGCTCTTTCTGAGAAAAAGCAAGCACGGAGGACGAGAACCGCTTTTGCCCTGCGTAGCGTTCCGGGCAGCGGGTTGAACCAGGCAGAGAATTCCCGGCTAGCAGCTTCCCTGTGGAGGGGAAGTGCAAACGTACACGTTTTCGGCCGAAAACGCGTTTTCCGGCGAAAACGCACACCACGGCTCTTTCTGAGAAAAAGCAAGCACGGAGGACGAGAACCGCTTTTGCCCTGCGTAGCGTTCCGGGCAGCGGGTAGAACCTGGCAGAGAATTCCCGGCTAGCAGCTTCCCTGTGGCGGGGAAGTGCAAACGTACACGTTTTCGGCCGAAAACGCGTTTTCCGGCGAAATCGCACACCACGGCTCTTTCTGAGAAAAAGCAAGCACGGAGGACGAGAACCGCTTTTGCCCTGCGTAGCGTTCCGGGCAGCGGGTAGAACCAGGCAGAGAATTCCCGGCTAGCAGCTTCCCTGTGGCGGGGAAGTGCAAACGTACACGTTTTCGGCCGAAAACGCGTTTTCCGGCGAAAACGCACACCACGGCTCTTTCTGAGAAAAAGCAAGCACGGAGGACGAGAACCGCTTTTGCCCTGCGTAGCGTTCCGGGCAGCGGGTAGAACCAGGCAGAGAATTCCCGGCTAGCAGCTTCCCTGTGGCGGGGAAGTGCAAACGTACACGTTTTCGGCCGAAAACGCGTTTTCCGGCGAAATCGCAGACCACGGCTCTTTCTGAGAAAAAGCAAGCACGGAGGACGAGAACCGCTTTTGCCCTGCGTAGCGTTCCGGGCAGCGGGTAGAACCAGGCAGAGAATTCCCGGCTAGCAGCTTCCCTGTGGCGGGGAAGTGCAAACGTACACGTTTTCGGCCGAAAACGCGTTTTCCGGCGAAATCGCACACCACGGCTCTTTCTGAGAAAAAGCAAGCACGGAGGACGAGAACCGCTTTTGCCCTGCGTAGCGTTCCGGGCAGCGGGTAGAACCAGGCAGAGAATTCCCGGCTAGCAGCTTCCCTGTGGCGGGGAAGTGCAAACGTACACGTTTTCGGCCGAAAACGCGTTTTCCGGCGAAATCGCACACCACGGCTCTTTCTGAGAAAAAGCAAGCACGGAGGACGAGAACCGCTTTTGCCCTGCGTAGCGTTCCGGGCAGCGGGTAGAACCAGGCAGAGAATTCCCGGCTAGCAGCTTCCCTGTGGCGGGGAAGTGCAAACGTACACGTTTTCGGCCGAAAACGCGTTTTCCGGCGAAATCGCACACCACGGCTCTTTCTGAGAAAAAGCAAGCACGGAGGACGAGAACCGCTTTTGCCCTGCGTAGCGTTCCGGGCAGCGGGTAGAACCAGGCAGAGAATTCCCGGCTAGCAGCTTCCCTGTGGCGGGGAAGTGCAAACGTACACGTTTTTGGCCGAAAACGCGTTTTCCGGCGAAAACGCACACCACGGCTCTTTCTGAGAAAAAGCAAGCACGGAGGACGAGAACCGCTTTTGCCCTGCGTAGCGTTCCGGGCAGCGGGTAGAACCAGTCAGAGAATTCCCGGCTAGCAGCTTCCCTGTGGCGGGGAAGTGCAAACGTACACGTTTTCGGCCGAAAACGCGTTTTCCGGCGAAACCGCACACCACGGCTCTTTCTGAGAAAAAGCAAGCACGGAGGACGAGAACCGCTTTTGCCCTGCGTAGCGTTCCGGGCAGCGGGTAGAACCAGGCAGAGAATTCCCGGCTAGCAGCTTCCCTGTGGCGGGGAAGTGCAAACGTACACGTTTTCGGCCGAAAACGCGTTTTCCGGCGAAAACGCACACCACGGCTCTTTCTGAGAAAAAGCAAGCACGGAGGACGAGAACCGCTTTTGCCCTGCGTAGCGTTCCGGGCAGCGGGTAGAACCAGGCAGAGAATTCCCGGCTAGCAGCTTCCCTGTGGCGGGGAAGTGCAAACGTACACGTTTTCGGCCGAAAACGCGTTTTCCGGCGAAATCGCACACCACGGCTCTTTCTGAGAAAAAGCAAGCACGGAGGACGAGAACCGCTTTTGCCCTGCGTAGCGTTCCGGGCAGCGGGTAGAACCAGGCAGAGAATTCCCGGCTAGCAGCTTCCCTGTGGCGGGGAAGTGCAAACGTACACGTTTTCGGCCGAAAACGCGTTTTCCGGCGAAATCGCACACCACGGCTCTTTCTGAGAAAAAGCAAGCACGGAGGACGAGAACCGCTTTTGCCCTGCGTAGCGTTCCGGGCAGCGGGTAGAACCAGGCAGAGAATTCCCGGCTAGCAGCTTCCCTGTGGCGGGGAAGTGCAAACGTACACGTTTTCGGCCGAAAACGCGTTTTCCGGCGAAAACGCACACCACGGCTCTTTCTGAGAAAAAGCAAGCACGGAGGACGAGAACCGCTTTTGCCCTGCGTAGCGTTCCGGGCAGCGGGTAGAACCAGGCAGAGAATTCCCGGCTAGCAGCTTCCCTGTGGCGGGGAAGTGCAAACGTACACGTTTTCGGCCGAAAACGCGTTTTCCGGCGAAATCGCAGACCACGGCTCTTTCTGAGAAAAAGCAAGCACGGAGGACGAGAACCGCTTTTGCCCTGCGTAGCGTTCCGGGCAGCGGGTAGAACCAGGCAGAGAATTCCCGGCTAGCAGCTTCCCTGTGGCGGGGAAGTGCAAACGTACACGTTTTCGGCCGAAAACGCGTTTTCCGGCGAAATCGCACACCACGGCTCTTTCTGAGAAAAAGCAAGCACGGAGGACGAGAACCGCTTTTGCCCTGCGTAGCGTTCCGGGCAGCGGGTAGAACCAGGCAGAGAATTCCCGGCTAGCAGCTTCCCTGTGGCGGGGAAGTGCAAACGTACACGTTTTCGGCCGAAAACGCGTTTTCCGGCGAAATCGCACACCACGGCTCTTTCTGAGAAAAAGCAAGCACGGAGGACGAGAACCGCTTTTGCCCTGCGTAGCGTTCCGGGCAGCGGGTAGAACCAGGCAGAGAATTCCCGGCTAGCAGCTTCCCTGTGGCGGGGAAGTGCAAACGTACACGTTTTCGGCCGAAAACGCGTTTTCCGGCGAAATCGCACACCACGGCTCTTTCTGAGAAAAAGCAAGCACGGAGGACGAGAACCGCTTTTGCCCTGCGTAGCGTTCCGGGCAGCGGGTAGAACCAGGCAGAGAATTCCCGGCTAGCAGCTTCCCTGTGGCGGGGAAGTGCAAACGTACACGTTTTTGGCCGAAAACGCGTTTTCCGGCGAAAACGCACACCACGGCTCTTTCTGAGAAAAAGCAAGCACGGAGGACGAGAACCGCTTTTGCCCTGCGTAGCGTTCCGGGCAGCGGGTAGAACCAGTCAGAGAATTCCCGGCTAGCAGCTTCCCTGTGGCGGGGAAGTGCAAACGTACACGTTTTCGGCCGAAAACGCGTTTTCCGGCGAAACCGCACACCACGGCTCTTTCTGAGAAAAAGCAAGCACGGAGGACGAGAACCGCTTTTGCCCTGCGTAGCGTTCCGGGCAGCGGGTAGAACCAGGCAGAGAATTCCCGGCTAGCAGCTTCCCTGTGGCGGGGAAGTGCAAACGTACACGTTTTCGGCCGAAAACGCGTTTTCCGGCGAAAACGCACACCACGGCTCTTTCTGAGAAAAAGCAAGCACGGAGGACGAGAACCGCTTTTGCCCTGCGTAGCGTTCCGGGCAGCGGGTAGAACCAGGCAGAGAATTCCCGGCTAGCAGCTTCCCTGTGGCGGGGAAGTGCAAACGTACACGTTTTCGGCCGAAAACGCGTTTTCCGGCGAAATCGCACACCACGGCTCTTTCTGAGAAAAAGCAAGCACGGAGGACGAGAACCGCTTTTGCCCTGCGTAGCGTTCCGGGCAGCGGGTAGAACCAGGCAGAGAATTCCCGGCTAGCAGCTTCCCTGTGGCGGGGAAGTGCAAACGTACACGTTTTCGGCCGAAAACGCGTTTTCCGGCGAAATCGCACACCACGGCTCTTTCTGAGAAAAAGCAAGCACGGAGGACGAGAACCGCTTTTGCCCTGCGTAGCGTTCCGGGCAGCGGGTAGAACCAGGCAGAGAATTCCCGCCTAGCAGCTTCCCTGTGGCGGGGAAGTGCAAACGTACACGTTTTCGGCCGAAAACGCGTTTTCCGGCGAAAACGCACACCACGTCTCTTTCTGAGAAAAAGCAAGCACGGAGGACGAGAACCGCTTTTGCCCTGCGTAGCGTTCCGGGCAGCGGGTAGAACCAGGCAGAGAATTCCCGGCTAGCAGCTTCCCTGTGGCGGGGAAGTGCAAACGTACACGTTTTCGGCCGAAAACGCGTTTTCCGGCGAAAACGCACACCACGGCTCTTTCTGAGAAAAAGCAAGCACGGAGGACGAGAACCGCTTTTGCCCTGCGTAGCGTTCCGGGCAGCGGGTAGAACCAGGCAGAGAATTCCCGGCTAGCAGCTTCCCTGTGGCGGGGAAGTGCAAACGTACACGTTTTCGGCCGAAAACGCGTTTTCCGGCGAAAACGCACACCACGGCTCTTTCTGAGAAAAAGCAAGCACGGAGGACGAGAACCGCTTTTGCCCTGCGTAGCGTTCCGGGCAGCGGGTAGAACCAGGCAGAGAATTCCGGGCTAGCAGCTTCCCTGTGGCGGGGAAGTGCAAACGTACACGTTTTCGGCCGAAAACGCGTTTTCCGGCGAAATCGCAGACCACGGCTCTTTCTGAGAAAAAGCAAGCACGGAGGACGAGAACCGCTTTTGCCCTGCGTAGCGTTCCGGGCAGCGGGTAGAACCAGGCAGAGAATTCCCGGCTAGCAGCTTCCCTGTGGCGGGGAAGTGCAAACGTACACGTTTTCGGCCGAAAACGCGTTTTCCGGCGAAATCGCACACCACGGCTCTTTCTGAGAAAAAGCAAGCACGGAGGACGAGAACCTGCTTTTGCGCTGCGTAGCGTTCCGAGCAGCGGGTAGAACCAGGCAGAGAATTCCCGGCTAGCAGCTTCCCTGTGGCGGGGAAGTGCAAACGTACACGTTTTCGGCCGAAAACGCGTTTTCCGGCGAAAACGCACACCACGGCTCTTTCTGAGAAAAAGCAAGCACGGAGGACGAGAACCGCTTTTGCCCTGCGTAGCGTTCCGGGCAGCGGGTAGAACCAGGCAGAGAATTCCCGGCTAGCAGCTTCCCTGTGGCGGGGAAGTGGAAACGTACACGTTTTCGGCCGAAAACGCGTTTTCCGGCGAAATCGCACACCACGGCTCTTTCTGAGAAAAAGCAAGCACGGAGGACGAGAACCGCTTTTGCCCTGCGTAGCGTTCCGGGCAGCGGGTAGAACCAGGCAGAGAATTCCCGGCTAGCAGCTTCCCTGTGGCGGGGAAGTGCAAACGTACACGTTTTCGGCCGAAAACGCGTTTTCCGGCGAAAACGCACACCACGGCTCTTTCTGAGAAAAAGCAAGCACGGAGGACGAGAACCGCTTTTGCCCTGCGTAGCGTTCCGGGCAGCGGGTAGAACCAGGCAGAGAATTCCCGGCTAGCAGCTTCCCTGTGGCGGGGAAGTGCAAACGTACACGTTTTCGGCCGAAAACGCGTTTTCCGGCGAAATCGCACACCACGGCTCTTTCTGAGAAAAAGCAAGCACGGAGGACGAGAACCGCTTTTGCCCTGCGTAGCGTTCCGGGCAGCGGGTAGAACCAGGCAGAGAATTCCCGGCTAGCAGCTTCCCTGTGGCGGGGAAGTGCAAACGTACACGTTTTCGGCCGAAAACGCGTTTTCTGGCCAAATCGCACACCACGTCTCTTTCTGAGAAAAAGCAAGCACGGAGGACGAGAACCGCTTTTGCCCTGCGTAGCGTTCCGGGCAGCGGGTAGAACCAGTCAGAGAATTCCCGGCTAGCAGCTTCCCTGTGGCGGGGAAGTGCAAACGTACACGTTTTCGGCCGAAAACGCGTTTTCCGGCGAAAACGCACACCACGGCTCTTTCTGAGAAAAAGCAAGCACGGAGGACGAGAACCGCTTTTGCCCTGCGTAGCGTTCCGGGCAGCGGGTAGAACCAGGCAGAGAATTCCCGGCTAGCAGCTTCCCTGTGGCGGGGAATTGCAAACGTACACGTTTTCGGCCGAAAACGCGTTTTCCGGCGAAATCGCACACCACGGCTCTTTCTGAGAAAAAGCAAGCACGGAGGACGAGAACCGCTTTTGCCCTGCGTAGCGTTCCGGGCAGCGGGTAGAACCAGGCAGAGAATTCCCGGCTAGCAGCTTCCCTGTGGCGGGGAAGTGCAAACGTACACGTTTTCGGCCGAAAACGCGTTTTCCGGCGAAATCGCACACCACGGCTCTTTCTGAGAAAAAGCAAGCACGGAGGACGAGAACCGCTTTTGCCCTGCGTAGCGTTCCGGGCAGCGGGTAGAACCAGGCAGAGAATTCCCGGCTAGCAGCTTCCCTGTGGCGGGGAAGTGCAAACGTACACGTTTTCGGCCGAAAACGCGTTTTCCGGCGAAAACGCACACCACGGCTCTTTCTGAGAAAAAGCAAGCACGGAGGACGAGAACCGCTTTTGCCCTGCGTAGCGTTCCGGGCAGCGGGTAGAACCAGGCAGAGAATTCCCGGCTAGCAGCTTCCCTGTGGCGGGGAAGTGCAAACGTACACGTTTTCGGCCGAAAACGCGTTTTCTGGCGAAATCGCACACCACGGCTCTTTCTGAGAAAAAGCAAGCACGGAGGACGAGAACCGCTTTTGCCCTGCGTAGCGTTCCGGGCAGCGGGTAGAACCAGGCAGAGAATTCCCGGCTAGCAGCTTCCCTGTGGCGGGGAAGTGCAAACGTACACGTTTTCGGCCGAAAACGCGTTTTCCGGCGAAAACGCACACCACGGCTCTTTCTGAGAAAAAGCAAGCACGGAGGACGAGAACCGCTTTTGCCCTGCGTAGCGTTCCGGGCAGCGGGTAGAACCAGGCAGAGAATTCCCGGCTAGCAGCTTCCCTGTGGCGGGGAAGTGCAAACGTACACGTTTTCGGCCGAAAACGCGTTTTCCGGCGAAAACTCACACCACGGCTCTTTCTGAGATAAAGCAAGCACGGAGGACGAGAACCGCTTTTGCCCTGCGTAGCGTTCCGGGCAGCGGGTAGAACCAGTCAGAGAATTCCCGGCTAGCAGCTTCCCTGTGGCGGGGAAGTGCAAACGTACACGTTTTCGGCCGAAAACGCGTTTTCCGGCGAAATCGCACACCACGGCTCTTTCTGAGAAAAAGCAAGCACGGAGGACGAGAACCGCTTTTGCCCTGCGTAGCGTTCCGGGCAGCGGGTAGAACCAGGCAGAGAATTCCCGGCTAGCAGCTTCCCTGTGGCGGGGAAGTGCAAACGTACACGTTTTCGGCCGAAAACGCGTTTTCCGGCGAAAACGCACACCACGGCTCTTTCTGAGAAAAAGCAAGCACGGAGGACGAGAACCGCTTTTGCCCTGCGTAGCGTTCCGGGCAGCGGGTAGAACCAGGCAGAGAATTCCCGGCTAGCAGCTTCCCTGTGGCGGGGAAGTGCAAACGTACACGTTTTCGGCCGAAAACGCGTTTTCCGGCGAAATCGCACACCACGGCTCTTTCTGAGAAAAAGCAAGCACGGAGGACGAGAACCGCTTTTGCCCTGCGTAGCGTTCCGGGCAGCGGGTAGAACCAGGCAGAGAATTCCCGGCTAGCAGCTTCCCTGTGGCGGGGAAGTGCAAACGTACACGTTTTCGGCCGAAAACGCGTTTTCCGGCGAAATCGCACACCACGGCTCTTTCTGAGAAAAAGCAAGCACGGAGGACGAGAACCGCTTTTGCCCTGCGTAGCGTTCCGGGCAGCGGGTAGAACCAGGCAGAGAATTCCCGGCTAGCAGCTTCCCTGTGGCGGGGAAGTGCAAACGTACACGTTTTCGGCCGAAAACGCGTTTTCCGGCGAAAACGCACACCACGGCTCTTTCTGAGAAAAAGCAAGCACGGAGGACGAGAACCGCTTTTGCCCTGCGTAGCGTTCCGGGCAGCGGGTAGAACCAGGCAGAGAATTCCCGGCTAGCAGCTTCCCTGTGGCGGGGAAGTGCAAACGTACACGTTTTCGGCCGAAAACGCGTTTTCCGGCGAAAACGCACACCACGGCTCTTTCTGAGAAAAAGCAAGCACGGAGGACGAGAACCGCTTTTGCCCTGCGTAGCGTTCCGGGCAGCGGGTAGAACCAGGCAGAGAATTCCCGGCTAGCAGCTTCCCTGTGGCGGGGAAGAGCAAACGTACACGTTTTCGGCCGAAAACGCGTTTTCCGGCAAAATCGCAGACCACGGCTCTTTCTGAGAAAAAGCAAGCACGGAGGACGAGAACCGCTTTTGCCCTGCGTAGCGTTCCGGGCAGCGGGTAGAACCAGGCAGAGAATTCCCGGCTAGCAGCTTCCCTGTGGCGGGGAAGTGCAAACGTACACGTTTTCGGCCGAAAACGCGTTTTCCGGCGAAATCGCACACCACGGCTCTTTCTGAGAAAAAGCAAGCACGGAGGACGAGAACCGCTTTTGCCCTGCGTAGCGTTCCGGGCAGCGGGTAGAACCAGGCAGAGAATTCCCGGCTAGCAGCTTCCCTGTGGCGGGGAAGTGCAAACGTACACGTTTTCGGCCGAAAACGCGTTTTCCGGCGAAATCGCACACCACGGCTCTTTCTGAGAAAAAGCAAGCACGGAGGACGAGAACCGCTTTTGCCCTGCGTAGCGTTCCGGGCAGCGGGTAGAACCAGGCAGAGAATTCCCGGCTAGCAGCTTCCCTGTGGCGGGGAAGTGCAAACGTACACGTTTTCGGCCGGAAACGCGTTTTCCGGCGAAAACGCACACCACGGCTCTTTCTGAGAAAAAGCAAGCACGGAGGACGAGAACCGCTTTTGCCCTGCGTAGCGTTCCGGGCAGCGGGTAGAACCAGGCAGAGAATTCCCGGCTAGCAGCTTCCCTGTGGCGGGGAAGTGCAAACGTACACGTTTTCGGCCGAAAACGCGTTTGCCGGCGAAATCGCACACCACGGCTCTTTCTGAGAAAAAGCAAGCACGGAGGACGAGAACCGCTTTTGCCCTGCGTAGCGTTCCGGGCAGCGGGTAGAACCAGGCAGAGAATTCCCGGCTAGCAGCTTCCCTGTGGCGGGGAAGTGCAAACGTACACGTTTTCGGCCGAAAACGCGTTTTCCGGCGAAATCGCACACCACGGCTCTTTCTGAGAAAAAGCAAGCACGGAGGACGAGAACCGCTTTTGCCCTGCGTAGCGTTCCGGGCAGCGGGTAGAACCAGGCAGAGAATTCCCGGCTAGCAGCTTCCCTGTGGCGGGGAAGTGCAAACGTACACGTTTTCGGCCGAAAACGCGTTTTCCGGCGAAAACTCACACCACGGCTCTTTCTGAGATAAAGCAAGCACGGAGGACGAGAACCGCTTTTGCCCTGCGTAGCGTTCCGGGCAGCGGGTAGAACCAGTCAGAGAATTCCCGGCTAGCAGCTTCCCTGTGGCGGGGAAGTGCAAACGTACACGTTTTCGGCCGAAAACGCGTTTTCCGGCGAAATCGCACACCACGGCTCTTTCTGAGAAAAAGCAAGCACGGAGGACGAGAACCGCTTTTGCCCTGCGTAGCGTTCCGGGCAGCGGGTAGAACCAGGCAGAGAATTCCCGGCTAGCAGCTTCCCTGTGGCGGGGAAGTGCAAACGTACACGTTTTCGGCCGAAAACGCGTTTTCCGGCGAAAACGCACACCACGGCTCTTTCTGAGAAAAAGCAAGCACGGAGGACGAGAACCGCTTTTGCCCTGCGTAGCGTTCCGGGCAGCGGGTAGAACCAGGCAGAGAATTCCCGGCTAGCAGCTTCCCTGTGGCGGGGAAGTGCAAACGTACACGTTTTCGGCCGAAAACGCGTTTTCCGGCGAAATCGCACACCACGGCTCTTTCTGAGAAAAAGCAAGCACGGAGGACGAGAACCGCTTTTGCCCTGCGTAGCGTTCCGGGCAGCGGGTAGAACCAGGCAGAGAATTCCCGGCTAGCAGCTTCCCTGTGGCGGGGAAGTGCAAACGTACACGTTTTCGGCCGAAAACGCGTTTTCCGGCGAAATCGCACACCACGGCTGTTTCTGAGAAAAAGCAAGCACGGAGGACGAGAACCGCTTTTGCCCTGCGTAGCGTTCCGGGCAGCGGGTAGAACCAGGCAGAGAATTCCCGGCTAGCAGCTTCCCTGTGGCGGGGAAGTGCAAACGTACACGTTTTCGGCCGAAAACGCGTTTTCCGGCGAAAACGCACACCACGGCTCTTTCTGAGAAAAAGCAAGCACGGAGGACGAGAACCGCTTTTGCCCTGCGTAGCGTTCCGGGCAGCGGGTAGAACCAGGCAGAGAATTCCCGGCTAGCAGCTTCCCTGTGGCGGGGAAGTGCAAACGTACACGTTTTCGGCCGAAAACGCGTTTTCCGGCGAAAACGCACACCACGGCTCTTTCTGAGAAAAAGCAAGCACGGAGGACGAGAACCGCTTTTGCCCTGCGTAGCGTTCCGGGCAGCGGGTAGAACCAGGCAGAGAATTCCCGGCTAGCAGCTTCCCTGTGGCGGGGAAGAGCAAACGTACACGTTTTCGGCCGAAAACGCGTTTTCCGGCAAAATCGCAGACCACGGCTCTTTCTGAGAAAAAGCAAGCACGGAGGACGAGAACCGCTTTTGCCCTGCGTAGCGTTCCGGGCAGCGGGTAGAACCAGGCAGAGAATTCCCGGCTAGCAGCTTCCCTGTGGCGGGGAAGTGCAAACGTACACGTTTTCGGCCGAAAACGCGTTTTCCGGCGAAATCGCACACCACGGCTCTTTCTGAGAAAAAGCAAGCACGGAGGACGAGAACCGCTTTTGCCCTGCGTAGCGTTCCGGGCAGCGGGTAGAACCAGGCAGAGAATTCCCGGCTAGCAGCTTCCCTGTGGCGGGGAAGTGCAAACGTACACGTTTTCGGCCGAAAACGCGTTTTCCGGCGAAATCGCACACCACGGCTCTTTCTGAGAAAAAGCAAGCACGGAGAACGAGAACCGCTTTTGCCCTGCGTAGCGTTCCGGGCAGCGGGTAGAACCAGGCAGAGAATTCCCGGCTAGCAGCTTCCCTGTGGCGGGGAAGTGCAAACGTACACGTTTTCGGCCGAAAACGCGTTTTCCGGCGAAAACGCACACCACGGCTCTTTCTGAGAAAAAGCAAGCACGGAGGACGAGAACCGCTTTTGCCCTGCGTAGCGTTCCGGGCAGCGGGTAGAACCAGGCAGAGAATTCCCGGCTAGCAGCTTCCCTGTGGCGGGGAAGTGCAAACGTACACGTTTTCGGCCGAAAACGCGTTTTCCGGCGAAAACGCACAGCACGGCTCTTTCTGAGAAAAAGCAAGCACGGAGGACGAGAACCGCTTTTGCCCTGCGTAGCGTTCCGGGCAGCGGGTAGAACCAGGCAGAGAATTTCCGGCTAGCAGCTTCCCTGTGGCGGGGAAGTGCAAACGTACACGTTTTCGGCCGAAAACGCGTTTTCCGGCGAAAACGCACACCACGGCTCTTTCTGAGAAAAAGCAAGCACGGAGGAAGAGAACCGCTTTTGCCCTGCGTAGCGTTCCGGGCAGCGGGTAGAACCAGGCAGAGAATTCCCGGCTAGCAGCTTCCCTGTGGCGGGGAAGTGCAAACGTACACGTTTTCGGCCGAAAACGCGTTTTCCGGCGAAAACGCACACCACGGCTCTTTCTGAGAAAAAGCAAGCACGGAGGACGAGAACCGCTTTTGCCCTGCGTAGCGTTCCGGGCAGCGGGTAGAACCAGGCAGAGAATTCCCGGCTAGCAGCTTCCCTGTGGCGGGGAAGTGCAAACGTACACGTTTTCGGCCGAAAACGCGTTTTTAGGCGAAATCGCACACCACGGCTCTTTCTGAGAAAAAGCAAGCACGGAGGACGAGAACCGCTTTTGCCCTGCGTAGCGTTCCGGGCAGCGGGTAGAACCAGGCAGAGAATTCTCGGCTAGCAGCTTCCCTGTGGCGGGGAAGTGCAAACGTACACGTTTTCGGCCGAAAACGCGTTTTCCGGCGAAAACGCACACCACGGCTCTTTCTGAGAAAAAGCAAGCACGGAGGACGAGAACCGCTTTTGCCCTGCGTAGCGTTCCGGGCAGCGGGTAGAACCAGGCAGAGAATTCCCGGCTAGCAGCTTCCCTGTGGCGGGGAAGTGCAAACGTACACGTTTTCGGCCGAAAACGCATTTTCCGACGAAATCGCACACCACGGCTCTTTCTGAGAAAAAGCAAGCACGGAGGACGAGAACCGCTTTTGCCCTGCGTAGCGTTCCGGGCAGCGGGTAGAACCAGGCAGAGAATTCCCGGCTAGCAGCTTCCCTGTGGCGGGGAAGTGCAAACGTACACGTTTTCGGCCGAAAACGCGTTTTCCGGCGAAAACGCACACCACGGCTCTTTCTGAGAAAAAGCAAGCACGGAGGACGAGAACCGCTTTTGCCCTGCGTAGCGTTCCGGGCAGCGGGTAGAACCAGGCAGAGAATTCCTGGCTAGCAGCTTCCCTGTGGCGGGGAAGTGCAAACGTACACGTTTTCGGCCGAAAACGCGTTTTCCGGCGAAAACGCACACCACGGCTCTTTCTGAGAAAAAGCAAGCACGGAGGAAGAGAACCGCTTTTGCCCTGCGTAGCGTTCCGGGCAGCGGGTAGAACCAGGCAGAGAATTCCCGGCTAGCAGCTTCCCTGTGGCGGGGAAGTGCAAACGTACACGTTTTCGGCCGAAAACGCGTTTTCCGGCGAAAACGCACACCACGGCTCTTTCTGAGAAAAAGCAAGCACGGAGGACGAGAACCGCTTTTGCCCTGCGTAGCGTTCCGGGCAGCGGGTAGAACCAGGCAGAGAATTCCCGGCTAGCAGCTTCCCTGTGGCGGGGAAGTGCAAACGTACACGTTTTCGGCCGAAAACGCGTTTTTAGGCGAAATCGCACACCACGGCTCTTTCTGAGAAAAAGCAAGCACGGAGGACGAGAACCGCTTTTGCCCTGCGTAGCGTTCCGGGCAGCGGGTAGAACCAGGCAGAGAATTCTCGGCTAGCAGCTTCCCTGTGACGGGGAAGTGCAAACGTACACGTTTTCGGCCGAAAACGCGTTTTCCGGCGAAAACGCACACCACGGCTCTTTCTGAGAAAAAGCAAGCACGGAGGACGAGAACCGCTTTTGCCCTGCGTAGCGTTCCGGGCAGCGGGTAGAACCAGGCAGAGAATTCCCGGCTAGCAGCTTCCCTGTGGCGGGGAAGTGCAAACGTACACGTTTTCGGCCGAAAACGCGTTTTCCGACGAAATCGCACACCACGGCTCTTTCTGAGAAAAAGCAAGCACGGAGGACGAGAACCGCTTTTGCCCTGCGTAGCGTTCCGGGCAGCGGGTAGAACCAGGCAGAGAATTTCCGGCTAGCAGCTTCCCTGTGGCGGGGAAGTGCAAACGTACACGTTTTCGGCCGAAAACGCGTTTTCCGGCGAAAACGCACACCACGGCTCTTTCTGAGAAAAAGCAAGCACGGAGGACGAGAACCGCTTTTGCCCTGCGTAGCGTTCCGGGCAGCGGGTAGAACCAGGCAGAGAATTCCCGGCTAGCAGCTTCCCTGTGGCGGGGAAGTGCAAACGTACACGTTTTCGGCCGAAAACGCGTTTTCCGGCGAAAACGCACACCACGGCTCTTTCTGAGAAAAAGCAAGCACGGAGGACGAGAACCGCTTTTGCCCTGCGTAGCGTTCCGGGCAGCGGGTAGAACCAGGCAGAGAATTCCCGGCTAGCAGCTTCCCTGTGGCGGGGAAGTGCAAACGTACACGTTTTCGGCCGAAAACGCGTTTTCCGGCGAAAACTCACACCACGGCTCTTTCTGAGATAAAGCAAGCACGGAGGACGAGAACCGCTTTTGCCCTGCGTAGCGTTCCGGGCAGCGGGTAGAACCAGGCAGAGAATTCCCGGCTAGCAGCTTCCCTGTGGCGGGGAAGTGCAAACGTACACGTTTTCGGCCGAAAACGCGTTTTCCGGCGAAATCGCACACCACGGATCTTTCTGAGAAAAAGCAAGCACGGAGGACGAGAACCGCTTTTGCCCTGCGTAGCGTTCCGGGCAGCGGGTAGAACCAGGCAGAGAATTCCCGGCTAGCAGCTTCCCTGTGGCGGGGAAGTGCAAACGTACACGTTTTCGGCCGAAAACGCGTTTTCCGGCGAAAACGCACACCACGGCTCTTTCTGAGAAAAAGCAAGCACGGAGGACGAGAACCGCTTTTGCCCTGCGTAGCGTTCCGGGCAGCGGGTAGAACCAGGCAGAGAATTCCCGGCTAGCAGCTTCCCTGTGGCGGGGAAGTGCAAACGTACACGTTTTCGGCCGAAAACGCGTTTTCCGGCGAAATCGCACACCACGGATCTTTCTGAGAAAAAGCAAGCACGGAGGACGAGAACCGCTTTTGCCCTGCGTAGCGTTCCGGGCAGCGGGTAGAACCAGGCAGAGAATTCCCGGCTAGCAGCTTCCCTGTGGCGGGGAAGTGCAAACGTACACGTTTTCGGCCGAAAACGCGTTTTCCGGCGAAAACGCACACCACGGCTCTTTCTGAGAAAAAGCAAGCACGGAGGACGAGAACCGCTTTTGCCCTGCGTAGCGTTCCGGGCAGCGGGTAGAACCAGGCAGAGAATTCCCGGCTAGCAGCTTCCCTGTGGCGGGGAAGTGCAAACGTACACGTTTTCGGCCGAAAACGCGTTTTCTGGCGAAATCGCACACCACGGCTCTTTCTGAGAAAAAGCAAGCACGGAGGACGAGAACCGCTTTTGCCCTGCGTAGCGTTCCGGGCAGCGGGTAGAACCAGGCAGAGAATTCCCGGCTAGCAGCTTCCCTGTGGCGGGGAAGTGCAAACGTACACGTTTTCGGCCGAAAACGCGTTTTCCGGCGAAAACGCACACCACGGCTCTTTCTGAGAAAAAGCAAGCACGGAGGACGAGAACCGCTTTTGCCCTGCGTAGCGTTCCGGGCAGCGGGTAGAACCAGGCAGAGAATTCCCGGCTAGCAGCTTCCCTGTGGCGGGGAAGTGCAAACGTACACGTTTTCGGCCGAAAACGCGTTTTCCGGCGAAAACGCACACCACGGCTCTTTCTGAGAAAAAGCAAGCACGGAGGACGAGAACCGCTTTTGCCCTGCGTAGCGTTCCGGGCAGCGGGTAGAACCAGGCAGAGAATTCCCGGCTAGCAGCTTCCCTGTGGCGGGGAAGTGCAAACGTACACGTTTTCGGCCGAAAACGCGTTTTCCGGCGAAAACGCACACCACGGCTCTTTCTGAGAAAAAGCAAGCACGGAGGACGAGAACCGCTTTTGCCCTGCGTAGCGTTCCGGGCAGCGGGTAGAACCAGGCAGAGAATTCCCGGCTAGCAGCTTCCCTGTGGCGGGGAAGTGCAAACGTACACGTTTTCGGCCGAAAACGCGTTTTCCGGCGAAATCGCACACCACGGATCTTTCTGAGAAAAAGCAAGCACGGAGGACGAGAACCGCTTTTGCCCTGCGTAGCGTTCCGGGCAGCGGGTAGAACCAGGCAGAGAATTCCCGGCTAGCAGCTTCCCTGTGGCGGGGAAGTGCAAACGTACACGTTTTCGGCCGAAAACGCGTTTTCCGGCGAAAACGCACACCACGGCTCTTTCTGAGAAAAAGCAAGCACGGAGGACGAGAACCGCTTTTGCCCTGCGTAGCGTTCCGGGCAGCGGGTAGAACCAGGCAGAGAATTCCCGGCTAGCAGCTTCCCTGTGGCGGGGAAGTGCAAACGTACACGTTTTCGGCCGAAAACGCGTTTTCTGGCGAAATCGCACACCACGGCTCTTTCTGAGAAAAAGCAAGCACGGAGGACGAGAACCGCTTTTGCCCTGCGTAGCGTTCCGGGCAGCGGGTAGAACCAGGCAGAGAATTCCCGGCTAGCAGCTTCCCTGTGGCGGGGAAGTGCAAACGTACACGTTTTCGGCCGAAAACGCGTTTTCTGGCGAAATCGCACACCACGGCTCTTTCTGAGAAAAAGCAAGCACGGAGGACGAGAACCGCTTTTGCCCTGCGTAGCGTTCCGGGCAGCGGGTAGAACCAGGCAGAGAATTCCCGGCTAGCATCTTCCCTGTGGCGGGGAAGTGCAAACGTACACGTTTTCGGCCGAAAACGCGTTTTCCGGAGAAATCGCACACCACGGCTCTTTCTGAGAAAAAGCAAGCACGGAGGATGAGAACCGCTTTTGCCCTGCGTAGCGTTCCGGGCAGCGGGTAGAACCAGGCAGAGAATTCCCGGCTAGCAGCTTCCCTGTGGCGGGGAAGTGCAAACGTAAACGTTTTCGGCCGAAAACGTGTTTTCCGGCGAAAACGCACACCACGGCTCTTTCTGAGAAAAAGCAAGCACGGAGGACGAGAACCGCTTTTGCCCTGCGTAGCGTTCCGGGCAGCGGGTAGAACCAGGCAGAGAATTCCCGGCTAGCAGCTTCCCTGTGGCGGGGAAGTGCAAACGTACACGTTTTCGGCCGAAAACGCGTTTTCCGGCGAAATCGCAGACCACGGCTCTTTATGAGAAAAAGCAAGCACGGAGGACGAGAACCGCTTTTGCCCTGCGTAGCGTTCCGGGCAGCGGGTAGAACCAGGCAGAGAATTCCCGGCTAGCAGCTTCCCTGTGGCGGGAAGTGCAAACGTACACGTTTTCGGCCGAAAACGCGTTTTCCGGCGAAATCGCACACCACGGCTCTTTCTGAGAAAAAGCAAGCACGGAGGACGAGAACCGCTTTTGCCCTGCGTAGCGTTCCGGGCAGCGGGTAGAACCAGGCAGAGAATTCCCGGCTAGCAGCTTCCCTGTGGCGGGGAAGTGCAAACGTACACGTTTTCGGCCGAAAACGCGTTTTCCGGCGAAATCGCACACCACGGATCTTTCTGAGAAAAAGCAAGCACGGAGGACGAGAACCGCTTTTGCCCTGCGTAGCGTTCCGGCAGCGGGTAGAACCAGGCAGAGAATTCCCGGCTAGCAGCTTCCCTGTGGCGGGGAAGTGCAAACGTACACGTTTTCGGCCGAAAACGCGTTTTCCGGCGAAAACGCACACCACGGCTCTTTCTGAGAAAAAGCAAGCACGGAGGACGAGAACCGCTTTTGCCCTGCGTAGCGTTCCGGGCAGCGGGTAGAACCAGGCAGAGAATTCCCGGCTAGCAGCTTCCCTGTGGCGGGGAAGTGCAAACGTACACGTTTTCGGCCGAAAACGCGTTTTCCGGCGAAATCGCACACCACGGCTCTTTCTGAGAAAAAGCAAGCACGGAGGACGAGAACCGCTTTTGCCCTGCGTAGCGTTCCGGGCAGCGGGTAGAACCAGGCAGAGAATTCCCGGCTAGCAGCTTCCCTGTGGCGGGGAAGTGCAAACGTACACGTTTTCGGCCGAAAACGCGTTTTCCGGCGAAATCGCACACCACGGATCTTTCTGAGAAAAAGCAAGCACGGAGGACGAGAACCGCTTTTGCCCTGCGTAGCGTTCCGGGCAGCGGGTAGAACCAGGCAGAGAATTCCCGGCTAGCAGCTTCCCTGTGGCGGGGAAGTGCAAACGTACACGTTTTCGGCCGAAAACGCGTTTTCCGGCGAAATCGCACACCACGGATCTTTCTGAGAAAAAGCAAGCACGGAGGACGAGAACCGCTTTTGCCCTGCGTAGCGTTCCGGGCAGCGGGTAGAACCAGGCAGAGAATTCCCGGCTAGCAGCTTCCCTGTGGCGGGGAAGTGCAAACGTACACGTTTTCGGCCGAAAACGCGTTTTCCGGCGAAAACGCACACCACGGCTCTTTCTGAGAAAAAGCAAGCACGGAGGACGAGAACCGCTTTTGCCCTGCGTAGCGTTCCGGGCAGCGGGTAGAACCAGGCAGAGAATTCCCGGCTAGCAGCTTCCCTGTGGCGGGGAAGTGCAAACGTAAACGTTTTCGGCCGAAAACGTGTTTTCCGGCGAAAACGCACACCACGGCTCTTTCTGAGAAAAAGCAAGCACGGAGGACGAGAACCGCTTTTGCCCTGCGTAGCGTTCCGGGCAGCGGGTAGAACCAGGCAGAGAATTCCCGGCTAGCAGCTTCCCTGTGGCGGGGAAGTGCAAACGTACACGTTTTCGGCCGAAAACGCGTTTTCCGGCGAAATCGCAGACCACGGCTCTTTATGAGAAAAAGCAAGCACGGAGGACGAGAACCGCTTTTGCCCTGCGTAGCGTTCCGGGCAGCGGGTAGAACCAGGCAGAGAATTCCCGGCTAGCAGCTTCCCTGTGGCGGGGAAGTGCAAACGTACACGTTTTCGGCCGAAAACGCGTTTTCCGGCGAAATCGCACACCACGGCTCTTTCTGAGAAAAAGCAAGCACGGAGGACGAGAACCGCTTTTGCCCTGCGTAGCGTTCCGGGCAGCGGGTAGAACCAGGCAGAGAATTCCCGGCTAGCAGCTTCCCTGTGGCGGGGAAGTGCAAACGTACACGTTTTCGGCCGAAAACGCGTTTTCCGGCGAAATCGCACACCACGGCTCTTTCTGAGAAAAAGCAAGCACGGAGGACGAGAACCGCTTTTGCCCTGCGTAGCGTTCCGGGCAGCGGGTAGAACCAGGCAGAGAATTCCCGGCTAGCAGCTTCCCTGTGGCGGGGAAGTGCAAACGTACACGTTTTCGGCCGAAAACGCGTTTTCCGGCGAAAACGCACACCACGGCTCTTTCTGAGAAAAAGCAAGCACGGAGGACGAGAACCGCTTTTGCCCTGCGTAGCGTTCCGGGCAGCGGGTAGAACCAGGCAGAGAATTCCCGGCTAGCAGCTTCCCTGTGGCGGGGAAGTGCAAACGTACACGTTTTCGGCCGAAAACGCGTTTTCCGGCGAAAACGCACACCACGGCTCTTTCTGAGAAAAAGCAAGCACGGAGGACGAGAACCGCTTTTGCCCTGCGTAGCGTTCCGGGCAGCGGGTAGAACCAGGCAGAGAATTCCCGGCTAGCAGCTTCCCTGTGGCGGGGAAGTGCAAACGTACACGTTTTCGGCCGAAAACGCGTTTTCCGGCGAAAACGCACACCACGGCTCTTTCTGAGAAAAAGCAAGCACGGAGGACGAGAACCGCTTTTGCCCTGCGTAGCGTTCCGGGCAGCGGGTAGAACCAGGCAGAGAATTTCCGGCTAGCAGCTTCCCTGTGGAGGGGAAGTGCAAACGTACACGTTTTCGGCCGAAAACGCGTTTTCCGGCGAAAACGCACACCACGGCTCTTTCTGAGAAAAAGCAAGCACGGAGGACGAGAACCGCTTTTGCCCTGCGTAGCGTTCCGGGCAGCGGGTAGAACCAGGCAGAGAATTCCCGGCTAGCAGCTTCCCTGTGGCGGGGAAGTGCAAACGTACACGTTTTCGGCCGAAAACGCGTTTTCCGGCGAAATCGCACACCACGGCTCTTTCTGAGAAAAAGCAAGCACGGAGGACGAGAACCGCTTTTGCCCTGCGTAGCGTTCCGGGCAGCGGGTAGAACCAGGCAGAGAATTCCCGGCTAGCAGCTTCCCTGTGGCGGGGAAGTGCAAACGTACACGTTTTCGGCCGAAAACGCGTTTTCCGGCGAAATCGCACACCACGGCTCTTTCTGAGAAAAAGCAAGCACGGAGGACGAGAACCGCTTTTGCCCTGCGTAGCGTTCCGGGCAGCGGGTAGAACCAGGCAGAGAATTCCCGGCTAGCAGCTTCCCTGTGGCGGGGAAGTGCAAACGTACACGTTTTCGGCCGAAAACGCGTTTTCCGGAGAAATCGCACACCACGGCTCTTTCTGAGAAAAAGCAAGCACGGAGGATGAGAACCGCTTTTTGCCCTGCGTAGCGTTCCGGGCAGCGGGTAGAACCAGGCAGAGAATTCCCGGCTAGCAGCTTCCCTGTGGCGGGGAAGTGCAAACGTACACGTTTTCGGCCGAAAACGTGTTTTCCGGCGAAAACGCACACCACGGCTCTTTCTGAGAAAAAGCAAGCACGGAGGACGAGAACCGCTTTTGCCCTGCGTAGCGTTCCGGGCAGCGGGTAGAACCAGGCAGAGAATTCCCGGCTAGCAGCTTCCCTGTGGCGGGGAAGTGCAAACGTACACGTTTTCGGCCGAAAACGCGTTTTCCGGCGAAATCGCAGACCACGGCTCTTTCTGAGAAAAAGCAAGCACGGAGGACGAGAACCGCTTTTGCCCTGCGTAGCGTTCCGGGCAGCGGGTAGAACCAGGCAGAGAATTCCCGGCTAGCAGCTTCCCTGTGGCGGGGAAGTGCAAACGTACACGTTTTCGGCCGAAAACGCGTTTTCCGGCGAAATCGCACACCACGGCTCTTTCTGAGAAAAAGCAAGCACGGAGGACGAGAACCGCTTTTGCCCTGCGTAGCGTTCCGGGCAGCGGGTAGAACCAGGCAGAGAATTCCCGGCTAGCAGCTTCCCTGTGGCGGGGAAGTGCAAACGTACACGTTTTCGGCCGAAAACGCGTTTTCCGGCGAAAACGCACACCACGGCTCTTTCTGAGAAAGAGCAAGCACGGAGGACGAGAACCGCTTTTGCCCTGCGTAGCGTTCTGGGCAGCGGGTAGAACCAGGCAGAGAATTCCCGGCTAGCAGCTTCCCTGTGGCGGGGAAGTGCAAACGTACACGTTTTCGGCCGAAAACGCGTTTTCCGGCGAAAACGCACACCACGGCTCTTTCTGAGAAAAAGCAAGCACGGAGGACGAGAACCGCTTTTGCCCTGCGTAGCGTTCCGGGCAGCGGGTAGAACCAGGCAGAGAATTCCCTGCTAGCAGCTTCCCTGTGGCGGGGAAGTGCAAACGTACACGTTTTCGGCCGAAAACGCGTTTTCCGGCGAAAAGGCGCACCACGGCTCTTTCTGAGAAAAAGCAAGCACGGAGGACGAGAACCGCTTTTGCCCTGCGTAGCGTTCCGGGCAGCGGGTAGAACCAGGCAGAGAATTCCCGGCTAGCAGCTTCGCTGTGGCGGGGAAGTGCAAACGTACACGTTTTCGGCCGAAAACGCGTTTTCCGGCGAAAACGCACACCACGGCTCTTTCTGAGAAAAAGCAAGCACGGAGGACGAGAACCGCTTTTGCCCTGCGTAGCGTTCCGGGCAGCGGGTAGAACCAGGCAGAGAATTCCCGGCTAGCAGCTTCCCTGTGGCGGGGAAGTGCAAACGTACACGTTTTCGGCCGAAAACGCGTTTTCCGGCGAAAACGCACACCACGGCTCTTTCTGAGAAAAAGCAAGCACGGAGGACGAGAACCGCTTTTGCCCTGCGTAGCGTTCCGGGCAGCGGGTAGAACCAGGCAGAGAATTCCCGGCTAGCAGCTTCGCTGTGGCGGGGAAGTGCAAACGTACACGTTTTCGGCCGAAAACGCGTTTTCCGGCGAAAACGCACACCACGGCTCTTTCTGAGAAAAAGCAAGCACGGAGGACGAGAACCGCTTTTGCCCTGCGTAGCGTTCCGGGCAGCGGGTAGAACCAGGCAGAGAATTCCCGGCTAGCAGCTTCCCTGTGGCGGGGAAGTGCAAACGTACACGTTTTCGGCCGAAAACGCGTTTTCCGGCGAAAACGCACACCACGGCTCTTTCTGAGAAAAAGCAAGCACGGAGGACGAGAACCGCTTTTGCCCTGCGTAGCGTTCCGGGCAGCGGGTAGAACCAGGCAGAGAATTCCCGGCTAGCAGCTTCGCTGTGGCGGGGAAGTGCAAACGTACACGTTTTCGGCCGAAAACGCGTTTTCCGGCGAAAACGCACACCACGGCTCTTTCTGAGAAAAAGCAAGCACGGAGGACGAGAACCGCTTTTGCCCTGCGTAGCGTTCCGGGCAGCGGGTAGAACCAGGCAGAGAATTCCCGGCTAGCAGCTTCGCTGTGGCGGGGAAGTGCAAACGTACACGTTTTCGGCCGAAAACGCGTTTTCCGGCGAAAAGGCACACCACGGCTCTTTCTGAGAAAAAGCAAGCACGGAGGACGAGAACCGCTTTTGCCCTGCGTAGCGTTCCGGGCAGCGGGTAGAACCAGGCAGAGAATTCCCGGCTAGCAGCTTCCCTGTGGCGGGGAAGTGCAAACGTACACGTTTTCGGCCGAAAACGCGTTTTCCGGCGAAAAGGCACACCACGGCTCTTTCTGAGAAAAAGCAAGCACGGAGGACGAGAACCGCTTTTGCCCTGCGTAGCGTTCCGGGCAGCGGGTAGAACCAGGCAGACAATTCCCGGCTAGCAGCTTCCCTGTGGCGGGGAAGTGCAAACGTACACGTTTTCGGCCGAAAACGCGTTTTCCGGCGAAAACGCACACCACGGCTCTTTCTGAGAAAAAGCAAGCACGGAGGACGAGAACCGCTTTTGCCCTGCGTAGCGTTCCGGGCAGCGCGTAGAACCAGGCAGAGAATTCCCGGCTAGCAGCTTCCCTGTGGCGGGGAAGTGCAAACGTACACGTTTTCGGCCGAAAACGCGTTTTCCGGCGAAAAGGCACACCACGGCTCTTTCTGAGAAAAAGCAAGCACGGAGGACGAGAACCGCTTTTGCCCTGCGTAGCGTTCCGGGCAGCGGGTAGAACCAGGCAGAGAATTCCCGGCTAGCAGCTTCCCTGTGGCGGGGAAGTGCAAACGTACACGTTTTCGGCCGAAAACGCGTTTTCCGGCGAAAACGCACACCACGGCTCTTTCTGAGAAAAAGCAAGCACGGAGGACGAGAACCGCTTTTGCCCTGCGTAGCGTTCCGGGCAGCGGGTAGAACCAGGCAGAGAATTCCCGGCTAGCAGCTTCCCTGTGGCGGGGAAGTGCAAACGTACACGTTTTCGGCCGAAAACGCGTTTTCCGGCGAAAACGCACACCACGGCTCTTTCTGAGAAAAAGCAAGCACGGAGGACGAGAACCGCTTTTGCCCTGCCTAGCGTTCCGGGCAGCGGGTAGAACCAGGCAGAGAATTCCCGGCTAGCAGCTTCCCTGTGGCGGGGAAGTGCAAACGTACACGTTTTCGGCCGAAAACGCGTTTTCCGGCGAAAACGCACACCACGGCTCTTTCTGAGAAAAAGCAAGCACGGAGGACGAGAACCGCTTTTGCCCTGCGTAGCGTTCCGGGCAGCGGGTAGAAGCAGGCAGAGAATTCCCGGCTAGCAGCTTCCCTGTGGCGGGGAAGTGCAAACGTACACGTTTTCGGCCGAAAACGCGTTTTCCGGCGAAAACGCACACCACGGCTCTTTCTGAGAAAAAGCAAGCACCGAGGACGAGAACCGCTTTTGCCCTGCGTAGCGTTCCGGGCAGCGGGTAGAACCAGGCAGAGAATTCCCGGCTAGCAGCTTCCCTGTGGCGGTGAAGTGCAAACGTACACGTTTTCGGACGAAAACGTGTTTTCCGGCGAAAAGGCACACCACGGCTCTTTCTGAGAAAAAGCAAGCACGGAGGACGAGAACCGCTTTTGCCCTGCGTAGCGTTCCGGGCAGCGGGTAGAAGCAGGCAGAGAATTCCCGGCTAGCAGCTTCCCTGTGGCGGGGAAGTGCAAACGTACACGTTTTCGGCCGAAAACGCGTTTGCCGGCGAAAAGGCACACCACGGCTCTTTCTGAGAAAAAGCAAGCACGGAGGACGAGAACCGCTTTTGCCCTGCGTAGCGTTCCGGGCAGCGGGTAGAACCAGGCAGAGAATTCCCGGCTAGCAGCTTCCCTGTGGCGGGGAAGTGCAAACGTACACGTTTTCGGCCGAAAACGCGTTTTCCGGCGAAAACGCACACCACGGCTCTTTCTGAGAAAAAGCAAGCACGGAGGACGAGAACCGCTTTTGCCCTGCGTAGCGTTCCGGGCAGCGGGTAGAACCAGGCAGAGAATTCCCGGCTAGCAGCTTCCCTGTGGCGGGGAAGTGCAAACGTACACGTTTTTGGCCGAAAACGCGTTTTCCGGCGAGAACGCACACCACGGCTCTTTCTGAGAAAAAGCAAGCACGGAGGACGAGAACCGCTTTTGCCCTGCGTAGCGTTCCGGGCAGCGGGTAGAACCAGGCAGAGAATTCCCGGCTAGCAGCTTCCCTGTGGCGGGGAAGTGCAAACGTACACGTTTTCGGCCGAAAACGCGTTTTCCGGCGAAAAGGCACACCACGGCTCTTTCTGAGAAAAAGCAAGCACGGAGGACGAGAACCGCTTTTGCCCTGCGTAGCGTTCCGGGCAGCGGGTAGAACCAGGCAGAGAATTCCCGGCTAGCAGCTTCCCTGTGGCGGGGAAGTGCAAACGTACACGTTTTCGGCCGAAAACGCGTTTTCCGGCGAAAACGCACACCACGGCTCTTTCTGAGAAAAAGCAAGCACGGAGGACGAGAACCGCTTTTGGCCTGCGTAGCGTTCCGGGCAGCGGGTAGAAGCAGGCAGAGAATTCCCAGCTAGCAGCTTCCCTGTGGCGGGGAAGTGCAAACGTACACGTTTTCGGCCGAAAACGCGTTTTCCAGCGAAAACGCACACCACGGCTCTTTCTGAGAAAAAGCAAGCACGGAGGACGAGAACCGCTTTTGCCCTGCGTAGCGTTCCGGGCAGCGGGTAGAACCAGGCAGAGAATTCCCGGCTAGCAGCTTCCCTGTGGCGGGGAAGTGCAAACGTACACGTTTTCGGCCGAAAACGCGTTTTCCGGCGAAAACGCACACCACGGCTCTTTCTGAGAAAAAGCAAGCACGGAGGACGAGAACCGCTTTTGCCCTGCGTAGCCTTCCGGGCAGCGGGTAGAACCAGGCAGAGAATTCCCGGCTAGCAGCTTCCCTGTGGCGGGGAAGTGCAAACGTACACGTTTTCGGCCGAAAACGCGTTTTCCGGCGAAAAGGCACACCACGGCTCTTTCTGAGAAAAAGCAAGCACGGAGGACGAGAACCGCTTTTGCCCTGCGTAGCGTTCCGGGCAGCGGGTAGAACCAGGCAGAGAATTCCCGGCTAGCAGCTTCCCTGTGGCGGGGAAGTGCAAACGTACACGTTTTCGGCCGAAAACGCGTTTTCCGGCGAAAACGCACACCACGGCTCTTTCTGAGAAAAAGCAAGCACGGAGGACGAGAACCGCTTTTGCCCTGCGTAGCGTTCCGGGCAGCGGGTAGAAGCAGGCAGAGAATTCCCGGCTAGCAGCTTCCCTGTGGCGGGGAAGTGCAAACGTACACGTTTTCGGCCGAAAACGCGTTTTCCGGCGAAAACGCACACCACGGCTCTTTCTGAGAAAAAGCAAGCACGGAGGACGAGAACCGCTTTTGCCCTGCGTAGCGTTCCGGGCAGCGGGTAGAACCAGGCAGAGAATTCCCGGATAGCAGCTTCCCTGTGGCGGGGAAGTGCAAACGTACACGTTTTCGGCCGAAAACGCGTTTTCCGGCGAAAACGCACACCACGGCTCTTGCTGAGAAAAAGCAAGCACGGAGGACGAGAACCGCTTTTGCCCTGCGTAGCGTTCCGGGCAGCGGGTAGAACCAGGCAGAGAATTCCCTGCTAGCAGCTTCCCTGTGGAGGGGAAGTGCAAACGTACAGGTTTTCGGCCGAAAACGCGTTTTCCGGCGAAAAGGCACACCACGGCTCTTTCTGAGAAAAAGCAAGCACGGAGGACGAGAACCGCTTTTGGCCTGCGTAGCGTTCCGGGCAGGGGGTAGAACCAGGCAGAGAATTCCCGGCTAGCAGCTTCCCTGTGGCGGGGAAGTGCAAACGTACACGTTTTCGGCCGAAAACGCGTTTTCCGGCGAAAAGGCACACCACGGCTCTTTCTGAGAAAAAGCAAGCACGGAGAACGAGAACCGCTTTTGCCCTGCGTAGCGTTCCGGGCAGCGGGTAGAAGCAGGCAGAGAATTCCCGGCTAGCAGCTTCGCTGTGGCGGGGAAGTGCAAACGTACACGTTTTCGGCCGAAAACGCGTTTTCCGGCGAAAACGCACACCACGGCTCTTTCTGAGAAAAAGCAAGCACGGAGGACGAGAACCGCTTTTGCCCTGCGTAGCGTTCCGGGCAGCGGGTAGAAGCAGGCAGAGAATTCCCGGCTAGCAGCTTCCCTGTGGCGGGGAAGTGCAAACGTACACGTTTTCGGCCGAAAACGCGTTTTCCGGCGAAAACGCACACCACGGCTCTTTCTGAGAAAAAGCAAGCACGGAGGACGAGAACCGCTTTTGCCCTGCGTAGCGTTCCGGGCAGCGGGTAGAACCAGGCAGAGAATTCCCGGCTAGCAGCTTCCCTGTGGCGGGGAAGTGCAAACGTACACGTTTTCGGCCGAAAACGCGTTTTCCGGCGAAAACGCACACCACGGCTCTTTCTGAGAAAAAGCAAGCACGGAGGACGAGAACCGCTTTTGCCCTGCGTAGCGTTCCGGGCAGCGGGTAGAACCAGGCAGAGAATTCCCGGCTAGCAGCTTCCCTGTGGCGGGGAAGTGCAAACGTACACGTTTTCGGCCGAAAACGCGTTTTCCGGCGAAAACGCACACCACGGCTCTTTCTGAGAAAAAGCAAGCACGGAGGACGAGAACCGCTTTTGCCCTGCGTAGCGTTCCGGGCAGCGGGTAGAAGCAGGCAGAGAATTCCCGGCTAGCAGCTTCCCTGTGGCGGGGAAGTGCAAACGTACACGTTTTCGGCCGAAAACGCGTTTTCCGGCGAAAACGCACACCACGGCTCTTTCTGAGAAAAAGCAAGCACGGAGGACGAGAACCGCTTTTGCCCTGCGTAGCGTTCCGGGCAGCGGGTAGAACCAGGCAGAGAATTCCCGGCTAGCAGCTTCCCTGTGGCGGGGAAGTGCAAACGTACACGTTTTCGCCCGAAAACGCGTTTTCCGGCGAAAACGCACACCACGGCTCTTTCTGAGAAAAAGCAAGCACGGAGGACGAGAACCGCTTTTGCCCTGCGTAGCGTTCCGGGCAGCGGGTAGAACCAGGCAGAGAATTCCCGGCTAGCAGCTTCCCTGTGGCGGGGAAGTGCAAACGTACACGTTTTCGGCCGAAAACTCGTTTTACGGAGAAAAGGCACACCACGGCTCTTTCTGAGAAAAAGCAAGCACGGAGGACGAGAACCGCTTTTGCCCTGCGTAGCGTTGCGGGCAGCGGGTAGAACCAGGCAGAGAATTCCCGGCTAGCAGCTTCCCTGTGGCGGGGAAGTGCAAACGTACACGTTTTCGGCCGAAAACGCGTTTTCCGGCGAAAACGCACACCACGGCTCTTTCTGAGAAAAAGCAAGCACGGAGGACGAGAACCGCTTTTGCCCTGCGTAGCGTTCCGGGCAGCGGGTAGAACCAGGCAGAGAATTCCCGGCTAGCAGCTTCCCTGTGGCGGGGAAGTGCAAACGTACACGTTTTCGGCCGAAAACGCGTTTTCCGGCGAAAACGCACACCACGGCTCTTTCTGAGAAAAAGCAAGCACGGAGGACGAGAACCGCTTTTGCCCTGCGTAGCGTTCCGGGCAGCGGGTAGAAGCAGGCAGAGAATTCCCGGCTAGCAGCTTCCCTGTGGCGGGGAAGTGCAAACGTACACGTTTTCGGCCGAAAACGCGTTTTCCGGCGAAAACGCACACCACGGCTCTTTCTGAGAAAAAGCAAGCACGGAGGACGAGAACCGCTTTTGCCCTGCGTAGCGTTCCGGGCAGCGGGTAGAACCAGGCAGAGAATTCCCGGCTAGCAGCTTCCCTGTGGCGGGGAAGTGCAAACGTACACGTTTTCGGCCGAAAACGCGTTTTCCGGCGAAAAGGCACACCACGGCTCTTGCTGAGAAAAAGCAAGCACGGAAGACGAGAACCGCTTTTGCCCTGCGTAGCGTTCCGGGCAGCGGGTAGAACCAGGCAGAGAATTCCCGGCTAGCAGCTTCCCTGTGGCGGGGAAGTGCAAACGTACACGTTTTCGGCCGAAAACGCGTTTTCCGGCGAAAACGCACACCACGGCTCTTTCTGAGAAAAAGCAAGCACGGAGGACGAGAACCGCTTTTGCCCTGCGTAGCGTTCCGGGCAGCGGGTAGAACCAGGCAGAGAATTCCCGGCTAGCAGCTTCCCTGTGGCGGGGAAGTGCAAACGTACACGTTTTCGGCCGAAAACGCGTTTTCCGGCGAAAACGCACACCACGGCTCTTTCTGAGAAAAAGCAAGCACGGAGGACGAGAACCGCTTTTGCCCTGCGTAGCGTTCCGGGCAGCGGGTAGAAGCAGGCAGAGAATTCCCGGCTAGCAGCTTCCCTGTGGCGGGGAAGTGCAAACGTACACGTTTTCGGCCGAAAACGCGTTTTCCGGCGAAAACGCACACCACGGCTCTTTCTGAGAAAAAGCAAGCACGGAGGACGAGAACTGCTTTTGCCCTGCGTAGCGTTCCGGGCAGCGGGTAGAACCAGGCAGAGAATTCCCGGCTAGCAGCTTCCCTGTGGCGGGGAAGTGCAAACGTACACGTTTTCGGCCGAAAACGCGTTTTCCGGCGAAAACGCACACCACGGCTCTTTCTGAGAAAAAGCAAGCACGGAGGAGGAGAACCGCTTTTGCCCTGCGTAGCGTTCCGGGCAGCGGGTAGAACCAGGCAGAGAATTCCCGGCTAGCAGCTTCCCTGTGGCGGGGAAGTGCAAACGTACACGTTTTCGGCCGAAAACGCGTTTTCCGGCGAAAACGCACACCACGGCTCTTTCTGAGAAAAAGCAAGCACGGAGGACGAGAACCGCTTTTGGCCTGCGTAGCGTTCCGGGCAGCGGGTAGAAGCAGGCAGAGAATTCCCGGCTAGCAGCTTCCCTGTGGCGGGGAAGTGCAAACGTACACGTTTTCGGCCGAAAACGCGTTTTCCGGCGAAAACGCACACCACGGCTCTTTCTGAGAAAAAGCAAGCACGGAGGACGAGAACCGCTTTTGCCCTGCGTAGCGTTCCGGGCAGCGGGTAGAACCAGGCAGAGAATTCCCGGCTAGCAGCTTCCCTGTGGCGGGGAAGTGCAAACGTACACGTTTTCGGCCGAAAACGCTTTTTCCGGCGAAAAGGCACACCACGGCTCTTTCTGAGAAAAAGCAAGCACGGAGGACGAGAACCGCTTTTGCCCTGCGTAGCGTTCCGGGCAGCGGGTAGAACCAGGCAGAGAATTCCCGGCTAGCAGCTTCCCTGTGGCGGGGAAGTGCAAACGTACACGTTTTCGGCCGAAAACGCGTTTTCCGGCGAAAACGCACACCACGGCTCTTTCTGAGAAAAAGCAAGCACGGAGGACGAGAACCGCTTTTGCCCTGCGTAGCGTTCCGGGCAGCGGGTAGAACCAGGCAGAGAATTCCCGGCTAGCAGCTTCCCTGTGGCGGGGAAGTGCAAACGTACACGTTTTCGGCCGAAAACGCGTTTTCCGGCGAAAAGGCACACCACGGCTCTTTCTGAGAAAAAGCAAGCACGGAGGACGAGAACCGCTTTTGCCCTGCGTAGCGTTCCGGGCAGCGGGTAGAACCAGGCAGAGAATTCCCGGCTAGCAGCTTCCCTGTGGCGGGGAAGTGCAAACGTACACGTTTTCGGCCGAAAACGCGTTTTCCGGCGAAAACGCACAACACGGCTCTTTCTGAGAAAAAGCAAGCACGGAGGACGAGAACCGCTTTTGCCCTGCGTAGCGTTCCGGGCAGCGGGTAGAACCAGGCAGAGAATTCCCGGCTAGCAGCTTCCCTGTGGCGGGGAAGTGCAAACGTACACGTTTTCGGCCGAAAACGCGTTTTCCGGCGAAAAGGCACACCACGGCTCTTTCTGAGAAAAAGCAAGCACGGAGGACGAGAACCGCTTTTGCCCTGCGTAGCGTTCCGGGCAGCGGGTAGAACCAGGCAGAGAATTCCCGGCTAGCAGCTTCCCTGTGGCGGGGAAGTGCAAACGTACACGTTTTCGGCCGAAAACGCGTTTTCCGGCGAAAAGGCACACCACGGCTCTTTCTGAGAAAAAGCAAGCACGGAGGACGAGAACCGCTTTTGCCCTGCGTAGCGTTCCGGGCAGCGGGTAGAACCAGGCAGAGAATTCCCGGCTAGCAGCTTCCCTGTGGCGGGGAAGTGCAAACGTACACGTTTTCGGCCGAAAACGCGTTTTCCGGCGAAAAGGCACACCACGGCTCTTTCTGAGAAAAAGCAAGCACGGAGGACGAGAACCGCTTTTGCCCTGCGTAGCGTTCCGGGCAGCGGGTAGAACCAGGCAGAGAATTCCCGGCTAGCAGCTTCCCTGTGGCGGGGAAGTGCAAACGTACACGTTTTCGGCCGAAAACGCGTTTTCCGGCGAAAACGCACACCACGGCTCTTTCTGAGAAAAAGCAAGCACGGAGGACGAGAACCGCTTTTGCCCTGCGTAGCGTTCCGGGCAGCGGGTAGAACCAGGCAGAGAATTCCCGGCTAGCAGCTTCCCTGTGGCGGGGAAGTGCAAACGTACACGTTTTCGGCCGAAAACTCGTTTTCCGGCGAAAAGGCACACCACGGCTCTTGCTGAGAAAAAGCAAGCACGGAGGACGAGAACCGCTTTTGCCCTGCGTAGCGTTCCGGGCAGCCGGTAGAACCAGGCAGAGAATTCCCGGCTAGCAGCTTCCCTGTGGCGGGGAAGTGCAAACGTACACGTTTTCGGCCGAAAACGCGTTTTCCGGCGAAAACGCACACCACGGCTCTTTCTGAGAAAAAGCAAGCACGGAGGACGAGAACCGCTTTTGCCCTGCGTAGCGTTCCGGGCAGCGGGTAGAACCAGGCAGAGAATTCCCGGCTAGCAGCTTCCCTGTGGCGGGGAAGTGCAAACGTACACGTTTTCGGCCGAAAACGCGTTTTCCGGCGAAAACGCACACCACGGCTCTTTCTGAGAAAAAGCAAGCACGGAGGACGAGAACCGCTTTTGCCCTGCGTAGCGTTCCGGGCAGCGGGTAGAACCAGGCAGAGAATTCCCGGCTAGCAGCTTCCCTGTGGCGGGGAAGTGCAAACGCACACGTTTTCGGCCGAAAACGCGTTTTCCAGCGAAAACGCACACCACGGCTCTTTCTGAGAAAAAGCAAGCACGGAGGACGAGAACCGCTTTTGCCCTGCGTAGCGTTCCGGGCAGCGGGTAGAAGCAGGCAGAGAATTCCCGGCTAGCAGCTTCCCTGTGGCGGGGAAGTGCAAACGTACACGTTTTCGGCCGAAAACGCGTTTTCCGGCGAAAACGCACACCACGGCTCTTTCTGAGAAAAAGCAAGCACGGAGGACGAGAACCGCTTTTGCCCTGCGTAGCGTTCCGGGCAGCGGGTAGAAGCAGGCAGAGAATTCCCGGCTAGCAGCTTCCCTGTGGCGGGGAAGTGCAAACGTACACGTTTTCGGCCGAAAACGCGTTTTCCGGCGAAAACGCACACCACGGCTCTTGCTGAGAAAAAGCAAGCACGGAGGACGAGAACCGCTTTTGCCCTGCGTAGCGTTCCGGGCAGCGGGTAGAAGCAGGCATAGAATTCCCGGCTAGCAGCTTCCCTGTGGCGGGGAAGTGCAAACGTACACGTTTTCGGCCGAAAACGCGTTTTCCGGCGAAAACGCACACCACGGCTCTTTCTGAGAAAAAGCAAGCACAGAGGACGAGAACCGCTTTTGACCTGCGTAGCGTTCCGGACAGCGGGTAGAACCAGGCAGAGAATTCCCGGCTAGCAGCTTCCCTGTGGCGGGGAAGTGCAAACGTACACGTTTTCGGCCGAAAACGCGTTTTCCGGCGAAAAGGCACACCACGGCTCTTTCTGAGAAAAAGCAAGCACGGAGGACGAGAACCGCTTTTGCCCTGCGTAGCGTTCCGGGCAGCGGGTAGAACCAGGCAGAGAATTCCCGGCTAGCAGCTTCCCTGTGGCGGGGAAGTGCAAACGTACACGTTTTCGGCCGAAAACGCGTTTTCCGGCGAAAACGCACACCACGGCTCTTTCTGAGAAAAAGCAAGCACGGAGGACGAGAACCGCTTTTGCCCTGCGTAGCGTTCCGGGCAGCGGGTAGAACCAGGCAGAGAATTCCCGGCTAGCAGCTTCCCTGTGGCGGGGAAGTGCGAACGTACACGTTTTCGGCCGAAAACGCGTTTTCCGGCGAAAACGCACACCACGGCTCTTTCTGAGAAAAAGCAAGCACGGAGGACGAGAACCGCTTTTGCCCTGCGTAGCGTTCCGGGCAGCGGGTAGAACCAGGCAGAGAATTCCCGGCTAGCAGCTTCCCTGTGGCGGGGAAGTGCAAACGTACACGTTTTCGGCCGAAAACGCGTTTTCCGGCGAAAACGCACACCACGGCTCTTTCTGAGAAAAAGCAAGCACGAAGGACGAGAACCGCTTTTGCCCTGCGTAGCGTTCCGGGCAGCGGGTAGAAGCAGGCAGAGAATTCCCGGCTAGCAGCTTCCCTGTGGCGGGGAAGTGCAAACGTACACGTTTTCGGCCGAAAACGCGTTTGCCGGCGAAAAGGCACACCACGGCTCTTTCTGAGAAAAAGCAAGCACGGAGGACGAGAACCGCTTTTGCCCTGCGTAGCGTTCCGGGCAGCGGGTAGAACCAGGCAGAGAATTCCCGGCTAGCAGCTTCCCTGTGGCGGGGAAGTGCAAACGTACACGTTTTCGGCCGAAAACGCGTTTTCCGGCGAAAACGCACACCACGGCTCTTGCTGAGAAAAAGCAAGCACGGAGGACGAGAACCGCTTTTGCCCTGCGTAGCGTTCCGGGCAGCGGGTAGAACCAGGCAGAGAATTCCCGGCTAGCAGCCTCCCTGTGGCGGGGAAGTGCAAACGTACACGTTTTCGGCCGAAAACGCGTTTTCCGGCGAAAACGCACACCACGGCTCTTGCTGAGAAAAAGCAAGCACGGAGGACGAGAACCGCTTTTGCCCTGCGTAGCGTTCCGGGCAGCGGGTAGAACCAGGCAGAGAATTCCCGGCTAGCAGCTTCCCTGTGGCGGGGAAGTGCAAACGTACACGTTTTCGGCCGAAAACGCGTTTTCCGGCGAAAAGTCACACCACGGCTCTTTCTGAGAAAAAGCAAGCACGGAGGACGAGAACCGCTTTTGCCCTGTGTAGCGTTACGGGCAGCGCGTAGAACCAGGCAGAGAATTCCCGGCTAGCAGCTTCCCTGTGGCGGGGAAGTGCAAACGTACACGTTTTCGGCCGAAAACGCGTTTTCCGGCGAAAACGCACACCACGGCTCTTTCTGAGAAAAAGCAAGCACGGAGGACGAGAACCGCTTTTGCCCTGCGTAGCGTTCCGGGCAGCGGGTAGAACCAGGCAGAGAATTCCCGGCTAGCAGCTTCCCTGTGGCGGGGAAGTGCAAACGTACACGTTTTCGGCCGAAAACGCGTTTTCCGGCGAAAACGCACACCACGGCTCTTTCTGAGAAAAAGCAAGCACGGAGGACGAGAACCGCTTTTGCCCTGCGTAGCGTTCCGGGCAGCGGGTAGAACCAGGCAGAGAATTCCCGGCTAGCAGCTTCCCTGTGGCGGGGAAGTGCAAACGTACACGTTTTCGGCCGAAAACGCGTTTTCCGGCGAAAACGCACACCACGGCTCTTTCTGAGAAAAAGCAAGCACGGAGGACGAGAACCGCTTTTGCCCTGCGTAGCGTTCCGGGCAGCGGGTAGAAGCAGTCAGAGAATTCCCGGCTAGCAGCTTCCCTGTGGCGGGGAAGTGCAAACGTACACGTTTTCGGCCGAAAACGCGTTTTCCGGCGAAAACGCACACCACGGCTCTTTCTGAGAAAAAGCAAGCACGGAGGACGAGAACCGCTTTTGCCCTGCGTAGCGTTCCGGGCAGCGCGTAGAACCAGGCAGAGAATTCCCGGCTAGCAGCTTCCCTGTGGCGGGGAAGTGCAAACGTACACGTTTTCGGCCGAAAACGCGTTTTCCGGCGAAAACGCACACCACGGCTCTTTCTGAGAAAAAGCAAGCACGGAGGACGAGAACCGCTTTTGCCCTGCGTAGCGTTCCGGGCAGCGGGTAGAAACAGGCAGAGAATTCCCGGCTAGCAGCTTCCCTGTGGCGGGGAAGTGCAAACGTACACTTTTTCGGCCGAAAACGCGTTTTCCGGCGAAAAGGCACACCACGGCTCTTTCTGAGAAAAAGCAAGCACGGAGGACGAGAACCGCTTTTGCCCTGCGTAGCGTTCCGGGCAGCGGGTAGAAGCAGGCAGAGAATTCCCGGCTAGCAGCTTCCCTGTGGCGGGGAAGTGCAAACGTACACGTTTTCGGCCGAAAACGCGTTTTCCGGCGAAAACGCACACCACGGCTCTTTCTGAGAAAAAGCAAGCACGGAGGACGAGAACCGCTTTTGCCCTGCGTAGCGTTCCGGGCAGCGGGTAGAACCAGGCAGAGAATTCCCGGCTAGCAGCTTCGCTGTGGCGGGGAAGTGCAAACGTACACGTTTTCGGCCGAAAACGCGTTTTCCGGCGAAAACGCACACCACGGCTCTTTCTGAGAAAAAGCAAGCACGGAGGACGAGAACCGCTTTTGCCCTGCGTAGCGTTACGGGCAGCGCGTAGAACCAGGCAGAGAATTCCCGGCTAGCAGCTTCCCTGTGGCGGGGAAGTGCAAACGTACACGTTTTCGGCCGAAAACGCGTTTTCCGGCGAAAACGCACACCACGGCTCTTTCTGAGAAAAAGCAAGCACGGAGGACGAGAACCGCTTTTGCCCTGCGTAGCGTTACGGGCAGCGCGTAGAACCAGGCAGAGAATTCCCGGCTAGCAGCTTCCCTGTGGCGGGGAAGTGCAAACGTACACGTTTTCGGCCGAAAACGCGTTTTCCGGCGAAAACGCACACCACGGCTCTTTCTGAGAAAAAGCAAGCACGGAGGACGAGAACCGCTTTTGCCCTGCGTAGCGTTCCGGGCAGCGGGTAGAACCAGGCAGAGAATTCCCGGCTAGCAGCTTCCCTGTGGCGGGGAAGTGCAAACGTACACGTTTTCGGCCGAAAACGCGTTTTCCGGCGAAAAGGCACACCACGGCTCTTTCTGAGAAAAAGCAAGCACGGAGGACGAGAACCGCTTTTGCCCTGCGTAGCGTTCCGGGCAGCCGGTAGAACCAGGCAGAGAATTCCCGGCTAGCAGCTTCCCTGTGGCGGGGAAGTGCAAACGTACACGTTTTCGGCCGAAAACGCGTTTTCCGGCGAAAACGCACACCACGGCTCTTTCTGAGAAAAAGCAAGCACGGAGGACGAGAACCGCTTTTGCCCTGCGTAGCGTTCCGGGCAGCGGGTAGAACCAGGCAGAGAATTCCCGGCTAGCAGCTTCCCTGTGGCGGGGAAGTGCAAACGTACACGTTTTCGGCCGAAAACGCGTTTTCCGGCAAAAACGCACACCACGGCTCTTTCTGAGAAAAAGCAAGCACGGAGGACGAGAACCGCTTTTGACCTGCGTAGCGTTACGGGCAGCGCGTAGAACCAGGCAGAGAATTCCCGGCTAGCAGCTTCCCTGTGGCGGGGAAGTGCAAACGTACACGTTTTCGGCCGAAAACGCGTTTTCCGGCGAAAACGCACACCACGGCTCTTTCTGAGAAAAAGCAAGCACGGAGGACGAGAACCGCTTTTGCCCTGCGTAGCGTTCCGGGCAGCGGGTAGAACCAGGCAGAGAATTCCCGGCTAGCAGCTTCCCTGTGGCGGGGAAGTGCAAACGTACACGTTTTCGGCCGAAAACGCGTTTTCCGGCGAAAAGGCACACCACGGCTCTTTCTGAGAAAAAGCAAGCACGGAGGACGAGAACCGCTTTTGCCCTGCGTAGCGTTCCGGGCAGCGGGTAGAACAAGGCAGAGAATTCCCGGCTAGCAGCTTCCCTGTGGCGGGGAAGTGCAAACGTACACGTTTTCGGCCGAAAACGCGTTTTCCGGCGAAAACGCACACCACGGCTCTTTCTGAGAAAAAGCAAGCACGGAGGACGAGAACCGCTTTTGCCCTGCGTAGCGTTCCGGGCAGCGGGTAGAACCAGGCAGAGAATTCCCGGCTAGCAGCTTCGCTGTGGCGGGGAAGTGCAAACGTACACGTTTTCGGCCGAAAACGCGTTTTCCGGCGAAAACGCACACCACGGCTCTTTCTGAGAAAAAGCAAGCACGGAGGACGAGAACCGCTTTTGCCCTGCGTAGCGTTCCGGGCAGCGGGTAGAACCAGGCAGAGAATTCCCGGCTAGCAGCTTCCCTGTGGCGGGGAAGTGCAAACGTACACGTTTTCGGCCGAAAACGCGTTTTCCGGCGAAAATGCACACCACGGCTCTTTCTGAGAAAAAGCAAGCACGGAGGACGAGAACCGCTTTTGCCCTGCGTAGCGTTACGGGCAGCGCGTAGAACCATGCAGAGAATTCCCGGCTAGCAGCTTCCCTGTGGCGTGGAAGTGCAAACGTACACGTTTTCGGCCAAAAACGCGTTTTCCGGCGAAAAGGCACACCACGGCTCTTTCTGAGAAAAAGCAAGCACGGAGGACGAGAACCGCTTTTGCCCTGCGTAGCGTTCCGGGCAGCGGGTAGAAGCAGGCAGAGAATTCCCGGCTAGCAGCTTCCCTGTGGCGGGGAAGTGCAAACGTACACGTTTTCGGCCGAAAACGCGTTTTCCGGCGAAAACGCACACCACGGCTCTTTCTGAGAAAAAGCAAGCACGGAGGACGAGAACCGCTTTTGCCCTGCGTAGCGTTCCGGGCAGCGGGTAGAAGCAGGCAGAGAATTCCCGGCTAGCAGCTTCCCTGTGGCGGGGAAGTGCAAACGTACACGTTTTCGGCCGAAAACGCGTTTTCCGGCGAAAACGCACACCACGGCTCTTTCTGAGAAAAAGCAAGCACGGAGGACGAGAACCGCTTTTGCCCTGCGTAGCGTTCCGGGCAGCGCGTAGAACCAGGGAGAGAATTCCCGGCTAGCAGCTTCCCTGTGGCGGGGAAGTGCAAACGTACACGTTTTCGGCCGAAAACGCGTTTTCCGGCGAAAAGGCACACCACGGCTCTTTCTGAGAAAAAGCAAGCACGGAGGACGAGAACCGCTTTTGCCCTGCGTAGCGTTCCGGGCAGCGGGTAGAACCAGGCAGAGAATTCCCGGCTAGCAGCTTCCCTGTGGCGGGGAAGTGCAAACGTACACGTTTTCGGCCGAAAACGCGTTTTCCGGCGAAAACGCACACCACGGCTCTTTCTGAGAAAAAGCAAGCACGGAGGACGAGAACCGCTTTTGCCCTGCGTAGCGTTCCGGGCAGCGGGTAGAACCAGGCAGAGAATTCCCGGCTAGCAGCTTCCCTGTGGCGGGGAAGTGCAAACGTACACGTTTTCGGCCGAAAACGCGTTTTCCGGCGAAAACGCACACCACGGCTCTTTCTGAGAAAAAGCAAGCACGGAGGACGAGAACCGCTTTTGCCCTGCCTAGCGTTCCGGGCAGCGGGTAGAACCAGGCAGAGAATTCCCGGCTAGCAGCTTCCCTGTGGCGGGGAAGTGCAAACGTACACGTTTTCGGCCGAAAACGCGTTTTCCGGCGAAAACGCACACCACGGCTCTTTCTGAGAAAAAGCAAGCACGGAGGACGAGAACCGCTTTTGCCCTGCGTAGCGTTCCGGGCAGCGGGTAGAAGCAGGCAGAGAATTCCCGGCTAGCAGCTTCCCTGTGGCGGGGAAGTGCAAACGTACACGTTTTCGGCCGAAAACGCGTTTTCCGGCGAAAACGCACACCACGGCTCTTTCTGAGAAAAAGCAAGCACCGAGGACGAGAACCGCTTTTGCCCTGCGTAGCGTTCCGGGCAGCGGGTAGAACCAGGCAGAGAATTCCCGGCTAGCAGCTTCCCTGTGGCGGTGAAGTGCAAACGTACACGTTTTCGGACGAAAACGTGTTTTCCGGCGAAAAGGCACACCACGGCTCTTTCTGAGAAAAAGCAAGCACGGAGGACGAGAACCGCTTTTGCCCTGCGTAGCGTTCCGGGCAGCGGGTAGAAGCAGGCAGAGAATTCCCGGCTAGCAGCTTCCCTGTGGCGGTGAAGTGCAAACGTACACGTTTTCGGCCGAAAACGCGTTTGCCGGCGAAAAGGCACACCACGGCTCTTTCTGAGAAAAAGCAAGCACGGAGGACGAGAACCGCTTTTGCCCTGCGTAGCGTTCCGGGCAGCGGGTAGAACCAGGCAGAGAATTCCCGGCTAGCAGCTTCCCTGTGGCGGGGAAGTGCAAACGTACAAGTTTTCGGCCGAAAACGCGTTTTCCGGCGAAAACGCACACCACGGCTCTTTCTGAGAAAAAGCAAGCACGGAGGACGAGAACCGCTTTTGCCCTGCGTAGCGTTCCGGGCAGCGGGTAGAACCAGGCAGAGAATTCCCGGCTAGCAGCTTCCCTGTGGCGGGGAAGTGCAAACGTACACGTTTTTGGCCGAAAACGCGTTTTCCGGCGAGAACGCACACCACGGCTCTTTCTGAGAAAAAGCAAGCACGGAGGACGAGAACCGCTTTTGCCCTGCGTAGCGTTCCGGGCAGCGGGTAGAACCAGGCAGAGAATTCCCGGCTAGCAGCTTCCCTGTGGCGGGGAAGTGCAAACGTACACGTTTTCGGCCGAAAACGCGTTTTCCGGCGAAAAGGCACACCACGGCTCTTTCTGAGAAAAAGCAAGCACGGAGGACGAGAACCGCTTTTGCCCTGCGTAGCGTTCCGGGCAGCGGGTAGAACCAGGCAGAGAATTCCCGGCTAGCAGCTTCCCTGTGGCGGGGAAGTGCAAACGTACACGTTTTCGGCCGAAAACGCGTTTTCCGGCGAAAACGCACACCACGGCTCTTTCTGAGAAAAAGCAAGCACGGAGGACGAGAACCGCTTTTGGCCTGCGTAGCGTTCCGGGCAGCGGGTAGAAGCAGGCAGAGAATTCCCAGCTAGCAGCTTCCCTGTGGCGGGGAAGTGCAAACGTACACGTTTTCAGCCGAAAACGCGTTTTCCAGCGAAAACGCACACCACGGCTCTTTCTGAGAAAAAGCAAGCACGGAGGACGAGAACCGCTTTTGCCCTGCGTAGCGTTCCGGGCAGCGGGTAGAACCAGGCAGAGAATTCCCGGCTAGCAGCTTCCCTGTGGCGGGGAAGTGCAAACGTACACGTTTTCGGCCGAAAACGCGTTTTCCGGCGAAAACGCACACCACGGCTCTTTCTGAGAAAAAGCAAGCACGGAGGACGAGAACCGCTTTTGCCCTGCGTAGCCTTCCGGGCAGCGGGTAGAACCAGGCAGAGAATTCCCGGCTAGCAGCTTCCCTGTGGCGGGGAAGTGCAAACGTACACGTTTTCGGCCGAAAACGCGTTTTCCGGCGAAAAGGCACACCACGGCTCTTTCTGAGAAAAAGCAAGCACGGAGGACGAGAACCGCTTTTGCCCTGCGTAGCGTTCCGGGCAGCGGGTAGAACCAGGCAGAGAATTCCCGGCTAGCAGCTTCCCTGTGGCGGGGAAGTGCAAACGTACACGTTTTCGGCCGAAAACGCGTTTTCCGGCGAAAACGCACACCACGGCTCTTTCTGAGAAAAAGCAAGCACGGAGGACGAGAACCGCTTTTGCCCTGCCTAGCGTTCCGGGCAGCGGGTAGAACCAGGCAGAGAATTCCAGGCTAGCAGCTTCCCTGTGGCGGGGAAGTGCAAACGTACACGTTTTCGGCCGAAAACGCGTTTTCCGGCGAAAACGCACACCACGGCTCTTTCTGAGAAAAAGCAAGCACGGAGGACGAGAACCTGTTTTGCCCTGCGTAGCGTTCCGGGCAGCGGGTAGAAGCAGGCAGAGAATTCCCGGCTAGCAGCTTCCCTGTGGCGGGGAAGTGCAAACGTACACGTTTTCGGCCGAAAACGCGTTTTCCGGCGAAAACGCACACCACGGCTCTTTCTGAGAAAAAGCAAGCACGGAGGACGAGAACCGCTTTTGCCCTGCGTAGCGTTCCGGGCAGCGGGTAGAACCAGGCAGAGAATTCCCGGATAGCAGCTTCCCTGTGGCGGGGAAGTGCAAACGTACACGTTTTCGGCCGAAAACGCGTTTTCCGGCGAAAACGCACACCACGGCTCTTGCTGAGAAAAAGCAAGCACGGAGGACGAGAACCGCTTTTGCCCTGCGTAGCGTTCCGGGCAGCGGGTAGAACCAGGCAGAGAATTCCCTGCTAGCAGCTTCCCTGTGGAGGGGAAGTGCAAACGTACAGGTTTTCGGCCGAAAACGCGTTTTCCGGCGAAAAGGCACACCACGGCTCTTTCTGAGAAAAAGCAAGCACGGAGGACGAGAACCGCTTTTGGCCTGCGTAGCGTTCCGGGCAGGGGGTAGAACCAGGCAGAGAATTCCCGGCTAGCAGCTTCCCTGTGGCGGGGAAGTGCAAACGTACACGTTTTCGGCCGAAAACGCGTTTTCCGGCGAAAAGGCACACCACGGCTCTTTCTGAGAAAAAGCAAGCACGGAGGACGAGAACCGCTTTTGCCCTGCGTAGCGTTCCGGGCAGCGGGTAGAAGCAGGCAGAGAATTCCCGGCTAGCAGCTTCGCTGTGGCGGGGAAGTGCAAACGTACACGTTTTCGGCCGAAAACGCGTTTTCCGGCGAAAACGCACACCACGGCTCTTTCTGAGAAAAAGCAAGCACGGAGGACGAGAACCGCTTTTGCCCTGCGTAGCGTTCCGGGCAGCGGGTAGAACCAGGCAGAGAATTCCCGGCTAGCAGCTTCCCTGTGGCGGGGAAGTGCAAACGTACACGTTTTCGGCCGAAAACGCGTTTTCCGGCGAAAACGCACACCACGGCTCTTTCTGAGAAAAAGCAAGCACGGAGGACGAGAACCGCTTTTGCCCTGCGTAGCGTTCCGGGCAGCGGGTAGAACCAGGCAGAGAATTCCCGGCTAGCAGCTTCCCTGTGGCGGGGAAGTGCAAACGTACACGTTTTCGGCCGAAAACGCGTTTTCCGGCGAAAACGCACACCACGGCTCTTTCTGAGAAAAAGCAAGCACGGAGGACGAGAACCGCTTTTGCCCTGCGTAGCGTTCCGGGCAGCGGGTAGAACCAGGCAGAGAATTCCCGGCTAGCAGCTTCCCTGTGGCGGGGAAGTGCAAACGTACACGTTTTCGGCCGAAAACGCGTTTTCCGGCGAAAACGCACACCACGGCTCTTTCTGAGAAAAAGCAAGCACGGAGGACGAGAACCGCTTTTGCCCTGCGTAGCGTTCCGGGCAGCGGGTAGAAGCAGGCAGAGAATTCCCGGCTAGCAGCTTCCCTGTGGCGGGGAAGTGCAAACGTACACGTTTTCGGCCGAAAACGCGTTTTCCGGCGAAAACGCACACCACGGCTCTTTCTGAGAAAAAGCAAGCACGGAGGACGAGAACCGCTTTTGCCCTGCGTAGCGTTCCGGGCAGCGGGTAGAACCAGGCAGAGAATTCCCGGCTAGCAGCTTCCCTGTGGCGGGGAAGTGCAAACGTACACGTTTTCGGCCGAAAACGCGTTTTCCGGCGAAAACGCACACCACGGCTCTTTCTGAGAAAAAGCAAGCACGGAGGACGAGAACCGCTTTTGCCCTGCGTAGCGTTCCGGGCAGCGGGTAGAACCAGGCAGAGAATTCCCGGCTAGCAGCTTCCCTGTGGCGGGGAAGTGCAAACGTACACGTTTTCGGCCGAAAACGCGTTTTCCGGCGAAAACGCACACCACGGCTCTTTCTGAGAAAAAGCAAGCACGGAGGACGAGAACCGCTTTTGCCCTGCGTAGCGTTCCGGGCAGCGGGTAGAACCAGGCAGAGAATTCCCGGCTAGCAGCTTCCCTGTGGCGGGGAAGTGCAAACGTACACGTTTTCGGCCGAAAACTCGTTTTACGGAGAAAAGGCACACCACGGCTCTTTCTGAGAAAAAGCAAGCACGGAGGACGAGAACCGCTTTTGCCCTGCGTAGCGTTGCGGGCAGCGGGTAGAACCAGGCAGAGAATTCCCGGCTAGCAGCTTCCCTGTGGCGGGGAAGTGCAAACGTACACGTTTTCGGCCGAAAACGCGTTTTCCGGCGAAAACGCACACCACGGCTCTTTCTGAGAAAAAGCAAGCACGGAGGACGAGAACCGCTTTTGCCCTGCGTAGCGTTCCGGGCAGCGGGTAGAACCAGGCAGAGAATTCCCGGCTAGCAGCTTCCCTGTGGCGGGGAAGTGCAAACGTACACGTTTTCGGCCGAAAACGCGTTTTCCGGCGAAAACGCACACCACGGCTCTTTCTGAGAAAAAGCAAGCACGGAGGACGAGAACCGCTTTTGCCCTGCGTAGCGTTCCGGGCAGCGGGTAGAAGCAGGCAGAGAATTCCCGGCTAGCAGCTTCCCTGTGGCGGGGAAGTGCAAACGTACACGTTTTCGGCCGAAAACGCGTTTTCCGGCGAAAACGCACACCACGGCTCTTTCTGAGAAAAAGCAAGCACGGAGGACGAGAACCGCTTTTGCCCTGCGTAGCGTTCCGGGCAGCGGGTAGAACCAGGCAGAGAATTCCCGGCTAGCAGCTTCCCTGTGGCGGGGAAGTGCAAACGTACACGTTTTCGGCCGAAAACGCGTTTTCCGGCGAAAAGGCACACCACGGCTCTTGCTGAGAAAAAGCAAGCACGGAAGACGAGAACCGCTTTTGCCCTGCGTAGCGTTCCGGGCAGCGGGTAGAACCAGGCAGAGAATTCCCGGCTAGCAGCTTCCCTGTGGCGGGGAAGTGCAAACGTACACGTTTTCGGCCGAAAACGCGTTTTCCGGCGAAAACGCACACCACGGCTCTTTCTGAGAAAAAGCAAGCACGGAGGACGAGAACCGCTTTTGCCCTGCGTAGCGTTCCGGGCAGCGGGTAGAACCAGGCAGAGAATTCCCGGCTAGCAGCTTCCCTGTGGCGGGGAAGTGCAAACGTACACGTTTTCGGCCGAAAACGCGTTTTCCGGCGAAAAGGCACACCACGGCTCTTTCTGAGAAAAAGCAAGCACGGAGGACGAGAACCGCTTTTGCCCTGCGTAGCGTTCCGGGCAGCGGGTAGAAGCAGGCAGAGAATTCCCGGCTAGCAGCTTCCCTGTGGCGGGGAAGTGCAAACGTACACGTTTTCGGCCGAAAACGCGTTTTCCGGCGAAAACGCACACCACGGCTCTTTCTGAGAAAAAGCAAGCACGGAGGACGAGAACTGCTTTTGCCCTGCGTAGCGTTCCGGGCAGCGGGTAGAAGCAGGCAGAGAATTCCCGGCTAGCAGCTTCCCTGTGGCGGGGAAGTGCAAACGTACACGTTTTCGGCCGAAAACGCGTTTTCCGGCGAAAACGCACACCACGGCTCTTTCTGAGAAAAAGCAAGCACGGAGGAGGAGAACCGCTTTTGCCCTGCGTAGCGTTCCGGGCAGCGGGTAGAACCAGGCAGAGAATTCCCGGCTAGCAGCTTCCCTGTGGCGGGGAAGTGCAAACGTACACGTTTTCGGCCGAAAACGCGTTTTCCGGCGAAAACGCACACCACGGCTCTTTCTGAGAAAAAGCAAGCACGGAGGACGAGAACCGCTTTTGGCCTGCGTAGCGTTCCGGGCAGCGGGTAGAAGCAGGCAGAGAATTCCCGGCTAGCAGCTTCCCTGTGGCGGGGAAGTGCAAACGTACACGTTTTCGGCCGAAAACGCGTTTTCCGGCGAAAACGCACACCACGGCTCTTTCTGAGAAAAAGCAAGCACGGAGGACGAGAACCGCTTTTGCCCTGCGTAGCGTTCCGGGCAGCGGGTAGAACCAGGCAGAGAATTCCCGGCTAGCAGCTTCCCTGTGGCGGGGAAGTGCAAACGTACACGTTTTCGGCCGAAAACGCTTTTTCCGGCGAAAAGGCACACCACGGCTCTTTCTGAGAAAAAGCAAGCACGGAGGACGAGAACCGCTTTTGCCCTGCGTAGCGTTCCGGGCAGCGGGTAGAACCAGGCAGAGAATTCCCGGCTAGCAGCTTCCCTGTGGCGGGGAAGTGCAAACGTACACGTTTTCGGCCGAAAACGCGTTTTCCGGCGAAAACGCACACCACGGCTCTTTCTGAGAAAAAGCAAGCACGGAGGACGAGAACCGCTTTTGCCCTGCGTAGCGTTCCGGGCAGCGGGTAGAACCAGGCAGAGAATTCCCGGCTAGCAGCTTCCCTGTGGCGGGGAAGTGCAAACGTACACGTTTTCGGCCGAAAACGCGTTTTCCGGCGAAAAGGCACACCACGGCTCTTTCTGAGAAAAAGCAAGCACGGAGGACGAGAACCGCTTTTGCCCTGCGTAGCGTTCCGGGCAGCGGGTAGAACCAGGCAGAGAATTCCCGGCTAGCAGCTTCCCTGTGGCGGGGAAGTGCAAACGTACACGTTTTCGGCCGAAAACGCGTTTTCCGGCGAAAACGCACAACACGGCTCTTTCTGAGAAAAAGCAAGCACGGAGGACGAGAACCGCTTTTGCCCTGCGTAGCGTTCCGGGCAGCGGGTAGAACCAGGCAGAGAATTCCCGGCTAGCAGCTTCCCTGTGGCGGGGAAGTGCAAACGTACACGTTTTCGGCCGAAAACGCGTTTTCCGGCGAAAAGGCACACCACGGCTCTTTCTGAGAAAAAGCAAGCACGGAGGACGAGAACCGCTTTTGCCCTGCGTAGCGTTCCGGGCAGCGGGTAGAACCAGGCAGAGAATTCCCGGCTAGCAGCTTCCCTGTGGCGGGGAAGTGCAAACGTACACGTTTTCGGCCGAAAACGCGTTTTCCGGCGAAAAGGCACACCACGGCTCTTGCTGAGAAAAAGCAAGCACGGAAGACGAGAACCGCTTTTGCCCTGCGTAGCGTTCCGGGCAGCGGGTAGAACCAGGCAGAGAATTCCCGGCTAGCAGCTTCCCTGTGGCGGGGAAGTGCAAACGTACACGTTTTCGGCCGAAAACGCGTTTTCCGGCGAAAACGCACACCACGGCTCTTTCTGAGAAAAAGCAAGCACGGAGGACGAGAACCGCTTTTGCCCTGCGTAGCGTTCCGGGCAGCGGGTAGAACCAGGCAGAGAATTCCCGGCTAGCAGCTTCCCTGTGGCGGGGAAGTGCAAACGTACACGTTTTCGGCCGAAAACGCGTTTTCCGGCGAAAAGGCACACCACGGCTCTTTCTGAGAAAAAGCAAGCACGGAGGACGAGAACCGCTTTTGCCCTGCGTAGCGTTCCGGGCAGCGGGTAGAAGCAGGCAGAGAATTCCCGGCTAGCAGCTTCCCTGTGGCGGGGAAGTGCAAACGTACACGTTTTCGGCCGAAAACGCGTTTTCCGGCGAAAACGCACACCACGGCTCTTTCTGAGAAAAAGCAAGCACGGAGGACGAGAACTGCTTTTGCCCTGCGTAGCGTTCCGGGCAGCGGGTAGAACCAGGCAGAGAATTCCCGGCTAGCAGCTTCCCTGTGGCGGGGAAGTGCAAACGTACACGTTTTCGGCCGAAAACGCGTTTTCCGGCGAAAACGCACACCACGGCTCTTTCTGAGAAAAAGCAAGCACGGAGGAGGAGAACCGCTTTTGCCCTGCGTAGCGTTCCGGGCAGCGGGTAGAACCAGGCAGAGAATTCCCGGCTAGCAGCTTCCCTGTGGCGGGGAAGTGCAAACGTACACGTTTTCGGCCGAAAACGCGTTTTCCGGCGAAAACGCACACCACGGCTCTTTCTGAGAAAAAGCAAGCACGGAGGACGAGAACCGCTTTTGGCCTGCGTAGCGTTCCGGGCAGCGGGTAGAAGCAGGCAGAGAATTCCCGGCTAGCAGCTTCCCTGTGGCGGGGAAGTGCAAACGTACACGTTTTCGGCCGAAAACGCGTTTTCCGGCGAAAACGCACACCACGGCTCTTTCTGAGAAAAAGCAAGCACGGAGGACGAGAACCGCTTTTGCCCTGCGTAGCGTTCCGGGCAGCGGGTAGAACCAGGCAGAGAATTCCCGGCTAGCAGCTTCCCTGTGGCGGGGAAGTGCAAACGTACACGTTTTCGGCCGAAAACGCGTTTTCCGGCGAAAAGGCACACCACGGCTCTTTCTGAGAAAAAGCAAGCACGGAGGACGAGAACCGCTTTTGCCCTGCGTAGCGTTCCGGGCAGCGGGTAGAACCAGGCAGAGAATTCCCGGCTAGCAGCTTCCCTGTGGCGGGGAAGTGCAAACGTACACGTTTTCGGCCGAAAACGCGTTTTCCGGCGAAAACGCACACCACGGCTCTTTCTGAGAAAAAGCAAGCACGGAGGACGAGAACCGCTTTTGCCCTGCGTAGCGTTCCGGGCAGCGGGTAGAACCAGGCAGAGAATTCCCGGCTAGCAGCTTCCCTGTGGCGGGGAAGTGCAAACGTACACGTTTTCGGCCGAAAACGCGTTTTCCGGCGAAAAGGCACACCACGGCTCTTTCTGAGAAAAAGCAAGCACGGAGGACGAGAACCGCTTTTGCCCTGCGTAGCGTTCCGGGCAGCGGGTAGAACCAGGCAGAGAATTCCCGGCTAGCAGCTTCCCTGTGGCGGGGAAGTGCAAACGTACACGTTTTCGGCCGAAAACGCGTTTTCCGGCGAAAACGCACAACACGGCTCTTTCTGAGAAAAAGCAAGCACGGAGGACGAGAACCGCTTTTGCCCTGCGTAGCGTTCCGGGCAGCGGGTAGAACCAGGCAGAGAATTCCCGGCTAGCAGCTTCCCTGTGGCGGGGAAGTGCAAACGTACACGTTTTCGGCCGAAAACGCGTTTTCCGGCGAAAAGGCACACCACGGCTCTTTCTGAGAAAAAGCAAGCACGGAGGACGAGAACCGCTTTTGCCCTGCGTAGCGTTCCGGGCAGCGGGTAGAACCAGGCAGAGAATTCCCGGCTAGCAGCTTCCCTGTGGCGGGGAAGTGCAAACGTACACGTTTTCGGCCGAAAACGCGTTTTCCGGCGAAAAGGCACACCACGGCTCTTTCTGAGAAAAAGCAAGCACGGAGGACGAGAACCGCTTTTGCCCTGCGTAGCGTTCCGGGCAGCGGGTAGAACCAGGCAGAGAATTCCCGGCTAGCAGCTTCCCTGTGGCGGGGAAGTGCAAACGTACACGTTTTCGGCCGAAAACGCGTTTTCCGGCGAAAAGGCACACCACGGCTCTTTCTGAGAAAAAGCAAGCACGGAGGACGAGAACCGCTTTTGCCCTGCGTAGCGTTCCGGGCAGCGGGTAGAACCAGGCAGAGAATTCCCGGCTAGCAGCTTCCCTGTGGCGGGGAAGTGCAAACGTACACGTTTTCGGCCGAAAACGCGTTTTCCGGCGAAAACGCACACCACGGCTCTTTCTGAGAAAAAGCAAGCACGGAGGACGAGAACCGCTTTTGCCCTGCGTAGCGTTCCGGGCAGCGGGTAGAACCAGGCAGAGAATTCCCGGCTAGCAGCTTCCCTGTGGCGGGGAAGTGCAAACGTACACGTTTTCGGCCGAAAACTCGTTTTCCGGCGAAAAGGCACACCACGGCTCTTGCTGAGAAAAAGCAAGCACGGAGGACGAGAACCGCTTTTGCCCTGCGTAGCGTTCCGGGCAGCCGGTAGAACCAGGCAGAGAATTCCCGGCTAGCAGCTTCCCTGTGGCGGGGAAGTGCAAACGTACACGTTTTCGGCCGAAAACGCGTTTTCCGGCGAAAACGCACACCACGGCTCTTTCTGAGAAAAAGCAAGCACGGAGGACGAGAACCGCTTTTGCCCTGCGTAGCGTTCCGGGCAGCGGGTAGAACCAGGCAGAGAATTCCCGGCTAGCAGCTTCCCTGTGGCGGGGAAGTGCAAACGTACACGTTTTCGGCCGAAAACGCGTTTTCCGGCGAAAACGCACACCACGGCTCTTTCTGAGAAAAAGCAAGCACGGAGGACGAGAACCGCTTTTGCCCTGCGTAGCGTTCCGGGCAGCGGGTAGAACCAGGCAGAGAATTCCCGGCTAGCAGCTTCCCTGTGGCGGGGAAGTGCAAACGCACACGTTTTCGGCCGAAAACGCGTTTTCCAGCGAAAACGCACACCACGGCTCTTTCTGAGAAAAAGCAAGCACGGAGGACGAGAACCGCTTTTGCCCTGCGTAGCGTTCCGGGCAGCGGGTAGAAGCAGGCAGAGAATTCCCGGCTAGCAGCTTCCCTGTGGCGGGGAAGTGCAAACGTACACGTTTTCGGCCGAAAACGCGTTTTCCGGCGAAAACGCACACCACGGCTCTTTCTGAGAAAAAGCAAGCACGGAGGACGAGAACCGCTTTTGCCCTGCGTAGCGTTCCGGGCAGCGGGTAGAAGCAGGCAGAGAATTCCCGGCTAGCAGCTTCCCTGTGGCGGGGAAGTGCAAACGTACACGTTTTCGGCCGAAAACGCGTTTTCCGGCGAAAACGCACACCACGGCTCTTGCTGAGAAAAAGCAAGCACGGAGGACGAGAACCGCTTTTGCCCTGCGTAGCGTTCCGGGCAGCGGGTAGAAGCAGGCATAGAATTCCCGGCTAGCAGCTTCCCTGTGGCGGGGAAGTGCAAACGTACACGTTTTCGGCCGAAAACGCGTTTTCCGGCGAAAACGCACACCACGGCTCTTTCTGAGAAAAAGCAAGCACAGAGGACGAGAACCGCTTTTGACCTGCGTAGCGTTCCGGACAGCGGGTAGAACCAGGCAGAGAATTCCCGGCTAGCAGCTTCCCTGTGGCGGGGAAGTGCAAACGTACACGTTTTCGGCCGAAAACGCGTTTTCCGGCGAAAAGGCACACCACGGCTCTTTCTGAGAAAAAGCAAGCACGGAGGACGAGAACCGCTTTTGCCCTGCGTAGCGTTCCGGGCAGCGGGTAGAACCAGGCAGAGAATTCCCGGCTAGCAGCTTCCCTGTGGCGGGGAAGTGCAAACGTACACGTTTTCGGCCGAAAACGCGTTTTCCGGCGAAAACGCACACCACGGCTCTTTCTGAGAAAAAGCAAGCACGGAGGACGAGAACCGCTTTTGCCCTGCGTAGCGTTCCGGGCAGCGGGTAGAACCAGGCAGAGAATTCCCGGCTAGCAGCTTCCCTGTGGCGGGGAAGTGCGAACGTACACGTTTTCGGCCGAAAACGCGTTTTCCGGCGAAAACGCACACCACGGCTCTTTCTGAGAAAAAGCAAGCACGGAGGACGAGAACCGCTTTTGCCCTGCGTAGCGTTCCGGGCAGCGGGTAGAACCAGGCAGAGAATTCCCGGCTAGCAGCTTCCCTGTGGCGGGGAAGTGCAAACGTACACGTTTTCGGCCGAAAACGCGTTTTCCGGCGAAAAGGCACACCACGGCTCTTTCTGAGAAAAAGCAAGCACGAAGGACGAGAACCGCTTTTGCCCTGCGTAGCGTTCCGGGCAGCGGGTAGAAGCAGGCAGAGAATTCCCGGCTAGCAGCTTCCCTGTGGCGGGGAAGTGCAAACGTACACGTTTTCGGCCGAAAACGCGTTTGCCGGCGAAAAGGCACACCACGGCTCTTTCTGAGAAAAAGCAAGCACGGAGGACGAGAACCGCTTTTGCCCTGCGTAGCGTTCCGGGCAGCGGGTAGAACCAGGCAGAGAATTCCCGGCTAGCAGCTTCCCTGTGGCGGGGAAGTGCAAACGTACACGTTTTCGGCCGAAAACGCGTTTTCCGGCGAAAACGCACACCACGGCTCTTGCTGAGAAAAAGCAAGCACGGAGGACGAGAACCGCTTTTGCCCTGCGTAGCGTTCCGGGCAGCGGGTAGAACCAGGCAGAGAATTCCCGGCTAGCAGCTTCCCTGTGGCGGGGAAGTGCAAACGTACACGTTTTCGGCCGAAAACGCGTTTTCCGGCGAAAACGCACACCACGGCTCTTGCTGAGAAAAAGCAAGCACGGAGGACGAGAACCGCTTTTGCCCTGCGTAGCGTTCCGGGCAGCGGGTAGAAGCAGGCATAGAATTCCCGGCTAGCAGCTTCCCTGTGGCGGGGAAGTGCAAACGTACACGTTTTCGGCCGAAAACGCGTTTTCCGGCGAAAACGCACACCACGGCTCTTTCTGAGAAAAAGCAAGCACAGAGGACGAGAACCGCTTTTGACCTGCGTAGCGTTCCGGACAGCGGGTAGAACCAGGCAGAGAATTCCCGGCTAGCAGCTTCCCTGTGGCGGGGAAGTGCAAACGTACACGTTTTCGGCCGAAAACGCGTTTTCCGGCGAAAAGGCACACCACGGCTCTTTCTGAGAAAAAGCAAGCACGGAGGACGAGAACCGCTTTTGCCCTGCGTAGCGTTCCGGGCAGCGGGTAGAACCAGGCAGAGAATTCCCGGCTAGCAGCTTCCCTGTGGCGGGGAAGTGCAAACGTACACGTTTTCGGCCGAAAACGCGTTTTCCGGCGAAAACGCACACCACGGCTCTTTCTGAGAAAAAGCAAGCACGGAGGACGAGAACCGCTTTTGCCCTGCGTAGCGTTCCGGGCAGCGGGTAGAACCAGGCAGAGAATTCCCGGCTAGCAGCTTCCCTGTGGCGGGGAAGTGCGAACGTACACGTTTTCGGCCGAAAACGCGTTTTCCGGCGAAAACGCACACCACGGCTCTTTCTGAGAAAAAGCAAGCACGGAGGACGAGAACCGCTTTTGCCCTGCGTAGCGTTCCGGGCAGCGGGTAGAACCAGGCAGAGAATTCCCGGCTAGCAGCTTCCCTGTGGCGGGGAAGTGCAAACGTACACGTTTTCGGCCGAAAACGCGTTTTCCGGCGAAAACGCACACCACGGCTCTTTCTGAGAAAAAGCAAGCACGAAGGACGAGAACCGCTTTTGCCCTGCGTAGCGTTCCGGGCAGCGGGTAGAAGCAGGCAGAGAATTCCCGGCTAGCAGCTTCCCTGTGGCGGGGAAGTGCAAACGTACACGTTTTCGGCCGAAAACGCGTTTGCCGGCGAAAAGGCACACCACGGCTCTTTCTGAGAAAAAGCAAGCACGGAGGACGAGAACCGCTTTTGCCCTGCGTAGCGTTCCGGGCAGCGGGTAGAACCAGGCAGAGAATTCCCGGCTAGCAGCTTCCCTGTGGCGGGGAAGTGCAAACGTACACGTTTTCGGCCGAAAACGCGTTTTCCGGCGAAAACGCACACCACGGCTCTTGCTGAGAAAAAGCAAGCACGGAGGACGAGAACCGCTTTTGCCCTGCGTAGCGTTCCGGGCAGCGGGTAGAACCAGGCAGAGAATTCCCGGCTAGCAGCCTCCCTGTGGCGGGGAAGTGCAAACGTACACGTTTTCGGCCGAAAACGCGTTTTCCGGCGAAAACGCACACCACGGCTCTTGCTGAGAAAAAGCAAGCACGGAGGACGAGAACCGCTTTTGCCCTGCGTAGCGTTCCGGGCAGCGGGTAGAACCAGGCAGAGAATTCCCGGCTAGCAGCTTCCCTGTGGCGGGGAAGTGCAAACGTACACGTTTTCGGCCGAAAACGCGTTTTCCGGCGAAAAGTCACACCACGGCTCTTTCTGAGAAAAAGCAAGCACGGAGGACGAGAACCGCTTTTGCCCTGTGTAGCGTTACGGGCAGCGCGTAGAACCAGGCAGAGAATTCCCGGCTAGCAGCTTCCCTGTGGCGGGGAAGTGCAAACGTACACGTTTTCGGCCGAAAACGCGTTTTCCGGCGAAAACGCACACCACGGCTCTTTCTGAGAAAAAGCAAGCACGGAGGACGAGAACCGCTTTTGCCCTGCGTAGCGTTCCGGGCAGCGGGTAGAACCAGGCAGAGAATTCCCGGCTAGCAGCTTCCCTGTGGCGGGGAAGTGCAAACGTACACGTTTTCGGCCGAAAACGCGTTTTCCGGCGAAAACGCACACCACGGCTCTTTCTGAGAAAAAGCAAGCACGGAGGACGAGAACCGCTTTTGCCCTGCGTAGCGTTCCGGGCAGCGGGTAGAACCAGGCAGAGAATTCCCGGCTAGCAGCTTCCCTGTGGCGGGGAAGTGCAAACGTACACGTTTTCGGCCGAAAACGCGTTTTCCGGCGAAAACGCACACCACGGCTCTTTCTGAGAAAAAGCAAGCACGGAGGACGAGAACCGCTTTTGCCCTGCGTAGCGTTCCGGGCAGCGGGTAGAAGCAGGCAGAGAATTCCCGGCTAGCAGCTTCCCTGTGGCGGGGAAGTGCAAACGTACACGTTTTCGGCCGAAAACGCGTTTTCCGGCGAAAACGCACACCACGGCTCTTTCTGAGAAAAAGCAAGCACGGAGGACGAGAACCGCTTTTGCCCTGCGTAGCGTTCCGGGCAGCGCGTAGAACCAGGCAGAGAATGCCCGGCTAGCAGCTTCCCTGTGGCGGGGAAGTGCAAACGTACACGTTTTCGGCCGAAAACGCGTTTTCCGGCGAAAACGCACACCACGGCTCTTTCTGAGAAAAAGCAAGCACGGAGGACGAGAACCGCTTTTGCCCTGCGTAGCGTTCCGGGCAGCGGGTAGAAACAGGCAGAGAATTCCCGGCTAGCAGCTTCCCTGTGGCGGGGAAGTGCAAACGTACACTTTTTCGGCCGAAAACGCGTTTTCCGGCGAAAAGGCACACCACGGCTCTTTCTGAGAAAAAGCAAGCACGGAGGACGAGAACCGCTTTTGCCCTGCGTAGCGTTCCGGGCAGCGGGTAGAAGCAGGCAGAGAATTCCCGGCTAGCAGCTTCCCTGTGGCGGGGAAGTGCAAACGTACACGTTTTCGGCCGAAAACGCGTTTTCCGGCGAAAACGCACACCACGGCTCTTTCTGAGAAAAAGCAAGCACGGAGGACGAGAACCGCTTTTGCCCTGCGTAGCGTTCCGGGCAGCGGGTAGAACCAGGCAGAGAATTCCCGGCTAGCAGCTTCGCTGTGGCGGGGAAGTGCAAACGTACACGTTTTCGGCCGAAAACGCGTTTTCCGGCGAAAACGCACACCACGGCTCTTTCTGAGAAAAAGCAAGCACGGAGGACGAGAACCGCTTTTGCCCTGCGTAGCGTTACGGGCAGCGCGTAGAACCAGGCAGAGAATTCCCGGCTAGCAGCTTCCCTGTGGCGGGGAAGTGCAAACGTACACGTTTTCGGCCGAAAACGCGTTTTCCGGCGAAAACGCACACCACGGCTCTTTCTGAGAAAAAGCAAGCACGGAGGACGAGAACCGCTTTTGCCCTGCGTAGCGTTACGGGCAGCGCGTAGAACCAGGCAGAGAATTCCCGGCTAGCAGCTTCCCTGTGGCGGGGAAGTGCAAACGTACACGTTTTCGGCCGAAAACGCGTTTTCCGGCGAAAAGGCACACCACGGCTCTTTCTGAGAAAAAGCAAGCACGGAGGACGAGAACCGCTTTTGCCCTGCGTAGCGTTCCGGGCAGCGGGTAGAACCAGGCAGAGAATTCCCGGCTAGCAGCTTCCCTGTGGCGGGGAAGTGCAAACGTACACGTTTTCGGCCGAAAACGCGTTTTCCGGCGAAAAGGCACACCACGGCTCTTTCTGAGAAAAAGCAAGCACGGAGGACGAGAACCGCTTTTGCCCTGCGTAGCGTTCCGGGCAGCGGGTAGAACCAGGCAGAGAATTCCCGGCTAGCAGCTTCCCTGTGGCGGGGAAGTGCAAACGTACACGTTTTCGGCCGAAAACGCGTTTTCCGGCGAAAACGCACACCACGGCTCTTTCTGAGAAAAAGCAAGCACGGAGGACGAGAACCGCTTTTGCCCTGCGTAGCGTTCCGGGCAGCGGGTAGAACCAGGCAGAGAATTCCCGGCTAGCAGCTTCCCTGTGGCGGGGAAGTGCAAACGTACACGTTTTCGGCCGAAAACGCGTTTTCCGGCAAAAACGCACACCACGGCTCTTTCTGAGAAAAAGCAAGCACGGAGGACGAGAACCGCTTTTGCCCTGCGTAGCGTTCCGGGCAGCGGGTAGAACCAGGCAGAGAATTCCCGGCTAGCAGCTTCCCTGTGGCGGGGAAGTGCAAACGTACACGTTTTCGGCCGAAAACGCGTTTTCCGGCGAAAACGCACACCACGGCTCTTTCTGAGAAAAAGCAAGCACGGAGGACGAGAACCGCTTTTGACCTGCGTAGCGTTACGGGCAGCGCGTAGAACCAGGCAGAGAATTCCCGGCTAGCAGCTTCCCTGTGGCGGGGAAGTGCAAACGTACACGTTTTCGGCCGAAAACGCGTTTTCCGGCGAAAACGCACACCACGGCTCTTTCTGAGAAAAAGCAAGCACGGAGGACGAGAACCGCTTTTGCCCTGCGTAGCGTTCCGGGCAGCGGGTAGAAGCAGGCAGAGAATTCCCGGCTAGCAGCTTCCCTGTGGCGGGGAAGTGCAAACGTACACGTTTTCGGCCGAAAACGCGTTTTCCGGCGAAAAGGCACACCACGGCTCTTTCTGAGAAAAAGCAAGCACGGAGGACGAGAACCGCTTTTGCCCTGCGTAGCGTTCCGGGCAGCGGGTAGAACAAGGCAGAGAATTCCCGGCTAGCAGCTTCCCTGTGGCGGGGAAGTGCAAACGTACACGTTTTCGGCCGAAAACGCGTTTTCCGGCGAAAACGCACACCACGGCTCTTTCTGAGAAAAAGCAAGCACGGAGGACGAGAACCGCTTTTGCCCTGCGTAGCGTTCCGGGCAGCGGGTAGAACCAGGCAGAGAATTCCCGGCTAGCAGCTTCGCTGTGGCGGGGAAGTGCAAACGTACACGTTTTCGGCCGAAAACGCGTTTTCCGGCGAAAACGCACACCACGGCTCTTTCTGAGAAAAAGCAAGCACGGAGGACGAGAACCGCTTTTGCCCTGCGTAGCGTTCCGGGCAGCGGGTAGAACCAGGCAGAGAATTCCCGGCTAGCAGCTTCCCTGTGGCGGGGAAGTGCAAACGTACACGTTTTCGGCCGAAAACGCGTTTTCCGGCGAAAACGCACACCACGGCTCTTTCTGAGAAAAAGCAAGCACGGAGGACGAGAACCGCTTTTGCCCTGCGTAGCGTTACGGGCAGCGCGTAGAACCAGGCAGAGAATTCCCGGCTAGCAGCTTCCCTGTGGCGTGGAAGTGCAAACGTACACGTTTTCGGCCAAAAACGCGTTTTCCGGCGAAAAGGCACACCACGGCTCTTTCTGAGAAAAAGCAAGCACGGAGGACGAGAACCGCTTTTGCCCTGCGTAGCGTTCCGGGCAGCGGGTAGAAGCAGGCAGAGAATTCCCGGCTAGCAGCTTCCCTGTGGCGGGGAAGTGCAAACGTACACGTTTTCGGCCGAAAACGCGTTTTCCGGCGAAAACGCACACCACGGCTCTTTCTGAGAAAAAGCAAGCACGGAGGACGAGAACCGCTTTTGCCCTGCGTAGCGTTCCGGGCAGCGGGTAGAAGCAGGCAGAGAATTCCCGGCTAGCAGCTTCCCTGTGGCGGGGAAGTGCAAACGTACACGTTTTCGGCCGAAAACGCGTTTTCCGGCGAAAACGCACACCACGGCTCTTTCTGAGAAAAAGCAAGCACGGAGGACGAGAACCGCTTTTGCCCTGCGTAGCGTTCCGGGCAGCGGGTAGAAGCAGGCAGAGAATTCCCGGCTAGCAGCTTCCCTGTGGCGGGGAAGTGCAAACGTACACGTTTTCGGCCGAAAACGCGTTTTCCGGCGAAAAGGCACACCACGGCTCTTTCTGAGAAAAAGCAAGCACGGAGGACGAGAACCGCTTTTGCCCTGCGTAGCGTTACGGGCAGCGCGTAGAACCAGGCAGAGAATTCCCGGCTAGTAGCTTCCCTGTGGCGGGGAAGTGCAAACGTACTCGTTTTCGGCCGAAAACGCGTTTTCCGGCGAAAACGCACACCACGGCTCTTTCTGAGAAAAAGCAAGCACGGAGGACGAGAACCGCTTTTGCCCTGCGTAGCGTTCCGGGCAGCGGGTAGAAGCAGGCAGAGAATTCCCGGCTAGCAGCTTCCCTGTGGCGGGGAAGTGCAAACGTACACGTTTTCGGCCGAAAACGCGTTTTCCGGCGAAAACGCACACCACGGCTCTTTCTGAGAAAAAGCAAGCACGGAGGACGAGAACCGCTTTTGCCCTGCGTAGCGTTGCGGGCAGCGGGTAGAACCAGGCAGAGAATTCCCGGCTAGCAGCTTCCCTGTGGCGGGGAAGTGCAAACGTACACGTTTTCGGCCGAAAACGCGTTTTCCGGCGAAAACGCACACCACGGCTCTTTCTGAGAAAAAGCAAGCACGGAGGACGAGAACCGCTTTTGCCCTGCGTAGCGTTCCGGGCAGCGGGTAGAACCAGGCAGAGAATTCCCGGCTAGCAGCTTCCCTGTGGCGGGGAAGTGCAAACGTACACGTTTTCGGCCGAAAACGCGTTTTCCGGCAAAAAGGCACACCACGGCTCTTTCTGAGAAAAAGCAAGCACGGAGGACGAGAACCGCTTTTGCCCTGCGTAGCGTTCCGGGCAGCGGGTAGAACCAGGCAGAGAATTCCCGGCTAGCAGCTTCCCTGTGGCGGGGAAGTGCGAACGTACACGTTTTCGGCCGAAAACGCGTTTTCCGGCGAAAAGGCACACCACGGCTCTTTCTGAGAAAAAGCAAGCACGGAGGACGAGAACCGCTTTTGCCCTGCGTAGCGTTCCGGGCAGCGGGTAGAACCAGGCAGAGAATTCCCGGCTAGCAGCTTCCCTGTGGCGGGGAAGTGCAAACGTACACGTTTTCGGCCGAAAACGCGTTTTCCGGCGAAAATGCACACCACGGCTCTTTCTGAGAAAAAGCAAGCACCGAGGACGAGAACCGCTTTTGCCCTGCGTAGCGTTCCGGGCAGCGGGTAGAACCAGGCAGAGAATTCCCGGCTAGCAGCCTCCCTGTGGCGGGGAAGTGCAAACGTACACGTTTTCGGCCGAAAACGCGTTTTCCGGCGAAAAGGCACACCACGGCTCTTTCTGAGAAAAAGCAAGCACGGAGGACGAGAACCGCTTTTGCCCTGCGTAGCGTTCCGGGCAGCGGGTAGAACCAGGCAGAGAATTCCCGGCTAGCAGCTTCCCTGTGGCGGGGAAGTGCAAACGTACACGTTTTCGGCCGAAAACGCGTTTTCCGGCGAAAACGCACACCACGGCTCTTTCTGAGAAAAAGCAAGCACGGAGGACGAGAACCGCTTTTGCCCTGCGTAGCGTTCCGGGCAGCGGGTAGAACCAGGCAGAGAATTCCCGGCTAGCAGCTTCCCTGTGGCGGGGAAGTGCAAACGTACACGTTTTCGGCCGAAAACGCGTTTTCCGGCGAAAATGCACACCACGGCTCTTTCTGAGAAAAAGCAAGCACGGAGGACGAGAACCGCTTTTGCCCTGCGTAGCGTTCCGGGCAGCGGGTAGACCCAGGCAGAGAATTCCCGGCTAGCAGCCTCCCTGTGGCGGGGAAGTGCAAACGTACACGTTTTCGGCCGAAAACGCGTTTTCCGGCGAAAAGGCACACCACGGCTCTTTCTGAGAAAAAGCAAGCACGGAGGACGAGAACCGCTTTTGCCCTGCGTAGCGTTCCGGGCAGCGGGTAGAACCAGGCAGAGAATTCCCGGCTAGCAGCTTCCCTGTGGCGGGGAAGTGCAAACGTACACGTTTTCGGCCGAAAACGCGTTTTCCGGCGAAAACGCACACCACGGCTCTTGCTGAGAAAAAGCAAGCACGGAGGACGAGAACCGCTTTTGCCCTGCGTAGCGTTCCGGGCAGCGGGTAGAAGCAGGCAGAGAATTCCCGGCTAGCAGCTTCCCTGTGGCGGGGAAGTGCAAACGTACACGTTTTCGGCCGAAAACGCGTTTTCCGGCGAAAAGGCACACCACGGCTCTTTCTGAGAAAAAGCAAGCACGGAGGACGAGAACCGCTTTTGCCCTGCGTAGCGTTACGGGCAGCGCGTAGAACCAGGCAGAGAATTCCCGGCTAGTAGCTTCCCTGTGGCGGGGAAGTGCAAACGTACTCGTTTTCGGCCGAAAACGCGTTTTCCGGCGAAAACGCACACCACGGCTCTTTCTGAGAAAAAGCAAGCACGGAGGACGAGAACCGCTTTTGCCCTGCGTAGCGTTCCGGGCAGCGGGTAGAAGCAGGCAGAGAATTCCCGGCTAGCAGCTTCCCTGTGGCGGGGAAGTGCAAACGTACACGTTTTCGGCCGAAAACGCGTTTTCCGGCGAAAACGCACACCACGGCTCTTTCTGAGAAAAAGCAAGCACGGAGGACGAGAACCGCTTTTGCCCTGCGTAGCGTTGCGGGCAGCGGGTAGAACCAGGCAGAGAATTCCCGGCTAGCAGCTTCCCTGTGGCGGGGAAGTGCAAACGTACACGTTTTCGGCCGAAAACGCGTTTTCCGGCGAAAACGCACACCACGGCTCTTTCTGAGAAAAAGCAAGCACGGAGGACGAGAACCGCTTTTGCCCTGCGTAGCGTTCCGGGCAGCGGGTAGAACCAGGCAGAGAATTCCCGGCTAGCAGCTTCCCTGTGGCGGGGAAGTGCAAACGTACACGTTTTCGGCCGAAAACGCGTTTTCCGGCAAAAAGGCACACCACGGCTCTTTCTGAGAAAAAGCAAGCACGGAGGACGAGAACCGCTTTTGCCCTGCGTAGCGTTCCGGGCAGCGGGTAGAACCAGGCAGAGAATTCCCGGCTAGCAGCTTCCCTGTGGCGGGGAAGTGCGAACGTACACGTTTTCGGCCGAAAACGCGTTTTCCGGCGAAAAGGCACACCACGGCTCTTTCTGAGAAAAAGCAAGCACGGAGGACGAGAACCGCTTTTGCCCTGCGTAGCGTTCCGGGCAGCGGGTAGAACCAGGCAGAGAATTCCCGGCTAGCAGCTTCCCTGTGGCGGGGAAGTGCAAACGTACACGTTTTCGGCCGAAAACGCGTTTTCCGGCGAAAATGCACACCACGGCTCTTTCTGAGAAAAAGCAAGCACCGAGGACGAGAACCGCTTTTGCCCTGCGTAGCGTTCCGGGCAGCGGGTAGAACCAGGCAGAGAATTCCCGGCTAGCAGCCTCCCTGTGGCGGGGAAGTGCAAACGTACACGTTTTCGGCCGAAAACGCGTTTTCCGGCGAAAAGGCACACCACGGCTCTTTCTGAGAAAAAGCAAGCACGGAGGACGAGAACCGCTTTTGCCCTGCGTAGCGTTCCGGGCAGCGGGTAGAACCAGGCAGAGAATTCCCGGCTAGCAGCTTCCCTGTGGCGGGGAAGTGCAAACGTACACGTTTTCGGCCGAAAACGCGTTTTCCGGCGAAAAGGCACACCACGGCTCTTTCTGAGAAAAAGCAAGCACGGAGGACGAGAACCGCTTTTGCCCTGCGTAGCGTTCCGGGCAGCGGGTAGAACCAGGCAGAGAATTCCCGGCTAGCAGCTTCCCTGTGGCGGGGAAGTGCAAACGTACACGTTTTCGGCCGAAAACGCGTTTTCCGGCGAAAATGCACACCACGGCTCTTTCTGAGAAAAAGCAAGCACGGAGGACGAGAACCGCTTTTGCCCTGCGTAGCGTTCCGGGCAGCGGGTAGACCCAGGCAGAGAATTCCCGGCTAGCAGCCTCCCTGTGGCGGGGAAGTGCAAACGTACACGTTTTCGGCCGAAAACGCGTTTTCCGGCGAAAAGGCACACCACGGCTCTTTCTGAGAAAAAGCAAGCACGGAGGACGAGAACCGCTTTTGCCCTGCGTAGCGTTCCGGGCAGCGGGTAGAACCAGGCAGAGAATTCCCGGCTAGCAGCTTCCCTGTGGCGGGGAAGTGCAAACGTACACGTTTTCGGCCGAAAACGCGTTTTCCGGCGAAAACGCACACCACGGCTCTTGCTGAGAAAAAGCAAGCACGGAGGACGAGAACCGCTTTTGCCCTGCGTAGCGTTCCGGGCAGCGGGTAGAAGCAGGCAGAGAATTCCCGGCTAGCAGCTTCCCTGTGGCGGGGAAGTGCAAACGTACACGTTTTCGGCCGAAAACGCGTTTTCCGGCGAAAAGGCACACCACGGCTCTTTCTGAGAAAAAGCAAGCACGGAGGACGAGAACCGCTTTTGCCCTGCGTAACGTTCCGGGCAGCGGGTAGAACCAGGCAGAGAATTCCCGGCTAGCAGCTTCCCTGTGGCGGGGAAGTGCAAACGTACACGTTTTCGGCCGAAAACGCGTTTTCCGGCGAAAAGGCACACCACGGCTCTTTCTGAGAAAAAGCAAGCACCGAGGACGAGAACCGCTTTTGCCCTGCGTAGCGTTCCGGGCAGCGGGTAGAACCAGGCAGAGAATTCCCGGCTAGCAGCTTCCCTGTGGCGGGGAAGTGCAAACGTACACGTTTTCGGCCGAAAACGCGTTTTCCGGCGAAAAGGCACACCACGGCTCTTTCTGAGAAAAAGCAAGCACGGAGGACGAGAACCGCTTTTGCCCTGCGTAGCGTTCCGGGCAGTGCGTAGAACCAGGCAGAGAATTCCCGGCTAGCAGCTTCCCTGTGGCGGGGAAGTGCAAACGTACACGTTTTCGGCCGAAAACGCGTTTTCCGGCGAAAACGCACACCACGGCTCTTTCTGAGAAAAAGCAAGCACGGAGGACGAGAACCGCTTTTGCCCTGCGTAGCGTTCCGGGCAGCGGGTAGAACCAGGCAGAGAATTCCCGGCTAGCAGCTTCCCTGTGGCGGGGAAGTGCAAACGTACACGTTTTCGGCCGAAAACGCGTTTTCCGGCGAAAACGCACACCACGGCTCTTTCTGAGAAAAAGCAAGCACGGAGGACGAGAACCGCTTTTGCCCTGCGTAGCGTTCCGGGCAGCGGGTAGAACCAGGCAGAGAATTCCCGGCTAGCAGCTTCCCTGTGGCGGGGAAGTGCAAACGTACACGTTTTCGGCCGAAAACGCGTTTTCCGGCGAAAACGCACACCACGGCTCTTTCTGAGAAAAAGCAAGCACGGAGGACGAGAACCGCTTTTGCCCTGCGTAGCGTTCCGGGCAGCGGGTAGAACCAGGCAGAGAATTCCCGGCTAGCAGCCTCCCTGTGGCGGGGAAGTGCAAACGTACACGTTTTCGGCCGAAAACGCGTTTTCCGGCGAAAAGGCACACCACGGCTCTTTCTGAGAAAAAGCAAGCACGGAGGACGAGAACCGCTTTTGCCCTGCGTAGCGTTCCGGGCAGCGGGTAGAACCAGGCAGAGAATTCCCGGCTAGCAGCTTCCCTGTGGCGGGGAAGTGCAAACGTACACGTTTTCGGCCGAAAACGCGTTTTCCGGCGAAAACGCACACCACGGCTCTTGCTGAGAAAAAGCAAGCACGGAGGACGAGAACCGCTTTTGCCCTGCGTAGCGTTCCGGGCAGCGGGTAGAAGCAGGCAGAGAATTCCCGGCTAGCAGCTTCCCTGTGGCGGGGAAGTGCAAACGTACACGTTTTCGGCCGAAAACGCGTTTTCCGGCGAAAACGCACACCACGGCTCTTTCTGAGAAAAAGCAAGCACGGAGGACGAGAACCGCTTTTGCCCTGCGTAGCGTTCCGGGCAGCGGGTAGAACCAGGCAGAGAATTCCCGGCTAGCAGCTTCCCTGTGGCGGGGAAGTGCAAACGTACACGTTTTCGGCCGAAAACGCGTTTTCCGGCGAAAACGCACACCACGGCTCTTTCTGAGAAAAAGCAAGCACGGAGGACGAGAACCGCTTTTGCCCTGCGTAGCGTTCCGGGCAGCGGGTAGAACCAGGCAGAGAATTCCCGGCTAGCAGCCTCCCTGTGGCGGGGAAGTGCAAACGTACACGTTTTCGGCCGAAAACGCGTTTTCCGGCGAAAAGGCACACCACGGCTCTTTCTGAGAAAAAGCAAGCACGGAGGACGAGAACCGCTTTTGCCCTGCGTAGCGTTCCGGGCAGCGGGTAGAACCAGGCAGAGAATTCCCGGCTAGCAGCTTCCCTGTGGCGGGGAAGTGCAAACGTACACGTTTTCGGCCGAAAACGCGTTTTCCGGCGAAAAGGCACACCACGGCTCTTTCTGAGAAAAAGCAAGCACGGAGGACGAGAACCGCTTTTGCCCTGCGTAGCGTTCCGGGCAGCGGGTAGAACCAGGCAGAGAATTCCCGGCTAGCAGCTTCCCTGTGGCGGGGAAGTGCAAACGTACACGTTTTCGGCCGAAAACGCGTTTTCCGGCGAAAACGCACACCACGGCTCTTTCTGAGAAAAAGCAAGCACGGAGGACGAGAACCGCTTTTGCCCTGCGTAGCGTTGCGGGCAGCGGGTAGAACCAGGCAGAGAATTCCCGGCTAGCAGCTTCCCTGTGGCGGGGAAGTGCAAACGTACACGTTTTCGGCCGAAAACGCGTTTTCCGGCGAAAACGCACACCACGGCTCTTTCTGAGAAAAAGCAAGCACGGAGGACGAGAACCGCTTTTGCCCTGCGTAGCGTTCCGGGCAGCGGGTAGAACCAGGCAGAGAATTCCCGGCTAGCAGCTTCCCTGTGGCGGGGAAGTGCAAACGTACACGTTTTCGGCCGAAAACGCGTTTTCCGGCGAAAAGGCACACCACGGCTCTTTCTGAGAAAAAGCAAGCACGGAGGACGAGAACCGCTTTTGCCCTGCGTAGCGTTCCGGGCAGCGGGTAGAACCAGGCAGAGAATTCCCGGCTAGCAGCTTCCCTGTGGCGGGGAAGTGCAAACGTACACGTTTTCGGCCGAAAACGCGTTTTCCGGCGAAAACGCACACCACGGCTCTTTCTGAGAAAAAGCAAGCACGGAGGACGAGAACCGCTTTTGCCCTGCGTAGCGTTCCGGGCAGCGGGTAGAAGCAGGCAGAGAATTCCCGGCTAGCAGCTTCCCTGTGGCGGGGAAGTGTAAACGTACACGTTTTCGGCCGAAAACGCGTTTTCCGGCGAAAAGGCACACCACGGCTCTTTCTGAGAAAAAGCAAGCACGGAGGACGAGAACCGCTTTTGCCCTGCGTAGCGTTCCGGGCAGCGGGTAGAACCAGGCAGAGAATTCCCGGCTAGCAGCTTCCCTGTGGCGGGGAAGTGCAAACGTACACGTTTTCGGCCGAAAACTCGTTTTCCGGCGAAAACGCACACCACGGCTCTTTCTGAGAAAAAGCAAGCACGGAGGACGAGAACCGCTTTTGCCCTGCGTAGCGTTCCGGGCAGCGGGTAGAACCAGGCAGAGAATTCCCGGCTAGCAGCTTCCCTGTGGCGGGGAAGTGCAAACGTACACGTTTTCGGCCGAAAACGCGTTTTCCGGCGAAAAGGCACACCACGGCTCTTTCTGAGAAAAAGCAAGCACGGAGGACGAGAACCGCTTTTGCCCTGCGTAGCGTTCCGGGCAGCGGGTAGAACCAGGCAGAGAATTCCCGGCTAGCAGCTTCCCTGTGGCGGGGAAGTGCAAACGTACACGTTTTCGGCCGAAAACGCGTTTTCCGGCGAAAAGGCACACCACGGCTCTTTCTGAGAAAAAGCAAGCACGGGGGACGAGAACCGCTTTTGCCCTGCGTAGCGTTCCGGGCAGCGGGTAGAACCAGGCAGAGAATTCCCGGCTAGCAGCTTCCCTGTGGCGGGGAAGTGCAAACGTACACGTTTTCGGCCGAAAACGCGTTTTCCGGCGAAAAGGCACACCACGGCTCTTTCTGAGAAAAAGCAAGCACGGAGGACGAGAACCGCTTTTGCCCTGCGTAGCGTTCCGGGCAGCGGGTAGAACCAGGCAGAGAATTCCCGGCTAGCAGCTTCCCTGTGGCGGGGAAGTGCAAACGTACACGTTTTCGGCCGAAAACGCGTTTTCCGGCGAAAAGGCACACCACGGCTCTTTCTGAGAAAAAGCAAGCACGGAGGACGAGAACCGCTTTTGCCCTGCGTAGCGTTCCGGGCAGCGGGTAGAACCAGGCAGAGAATTCCCGGCTAGCAGCTTCCCTGTGGCGGGGAAGTGCAAACGTACACGTTTTCGGCCGAAAACGCGTTTTCCGGCGAAAACGCACACCACGGCTCTTTCTGAGAAAAAGCAAGCACGGAGGACGAGAACCGCTTTTGCCCTGCGTAGCGTTCCGGGCAGCGGGTAGAACCAGGCAGAGAATTCCCGGCTAGCAGCTTCCCTGTGGCGGGGAAGTGCAAACGTACACGTTTTCGGCCGAAAACGCGTTTTCCGGCGAAAACGCACAACACGGCTCTTTCTGAGAAAAAGCAAGCACGGAGGACGAGAACCGCTTTTGCCCTGCGTAGCGTTCCGGGCAGCGGGTAGAACCAGGCAGAGAATTCCCGGCTAGCAGCTTCCCTGTGGCGGGGAAGTGCAAACGTACACGTTTTCGGCCGAAAACGCGTTTTCCGGCGAAAACGCACACCACGGCTCTTTCTGAGAAAAAGCAAGCACGGAGGACGAGAACCGCTTTTGCCCTGCGTAGCGTTCCGGGCAGCGGGTAGAAGCAGGCAGAGAATTCCCGGCTAGCAGCTTCCCTGTGGCGGGGAAGTGCAAACGTACACGTTTTCGGCCGAAAACGCGTTTTCCGGCGAAAACGCACACCACGGCTCTTTCTGAGAAAAAGCAAGCACGGAGGACGAGAACCGCTTTTGCCCTGCGTAGCGTTCCGGGCAGCGGGTAGAACCAGGCAGAGAATTCCCGGCTAGCAGCTTCCCTGTGGCGGGGAAGTGCAAACGTACACGTTTTCGGCCGAAAACGCGTTTTCCGGCGAAAACGCACACCACGGCTCTTTCTGAGAAAAAGCAAGCACGGAGGACGAGAACCGCTTTTGCCCTGCGTAGCGTTGCGGGCAGCGGGTAGAACCAGGCAGAGAATTCCCGGCTAGCAGCTTCCCTGTGGCGGGGAAGTGCAAACGTACACGTTTTCGGCCGAAAACGCGTTTTCCGGCGAAAACGCACAACACGGCTCTTTCTGAGAAAAAGCAAGCACGGAGGACGAGAACCGCTTTTGCCCTGCGTAGCGTTCCGGGCAGCGGGTAGAACCAGGCAGAGAATTCCCGGCTAGCAGCTTCCCTGTGGCGGGGAAGTGCAAACGTACACGTTTTCGGCCGAAAACGCGTTTTCCGGCGAAAACGCACACCACGGCTCTTTCTGAGAAAAAGCAAGCACGGAGGACGAGAACCGCTTTTGCCCTGCGTAGCGTTCCGGGCAGCGGGTAGAAGCAGGCAGAGAATTCCCGGCTAGCAGCTTCCCTGTGGCGGGGAAGTGCAAACGTACACGTTTTCGGCCGAAAACGCGTTTTCCGGCGAAAACGCACACCACGGCTCTTTCTGAGAAAAAGCAAGCACGGAGGACGAGAACCGCTTTTGCCCTGCGTAGCGTTCCGGGCAGCGGGTAGAACCAGGCAGAGAATTCCCGGCTAGCAGCTTCCCTGTGGCGGGGAAGTGCAAACGTACACGTTTTCGGCCGAAAACGCGTTTTCCGGCGAAAAGGCACACCACGGCTCTTTCTGAGAAAAAGCAAGCACGGAGGACGAGAACCGCTTTTGCCCTGCGTAGCGTTCCGGGCAGCGGGTAGAACCAGGCAGAGAATTCCCGGCTAGCAGCCTCCCTGTGGCGGGGAAGTGCAAACGTACACGTTTTCGGCCGAAAACGCGTTTTCCGGCGAAAACGCACACCACGGCTCTTTCTGAGAAAAAGCAAGCACGGAGGACGAGAACCGCTTTTGCCCTGCGTAGCGTTCCGGGCAACGGGTAGAACCAGGCAGAGAATTCCCGGCTAGCAGCTTCCCTGTGGCGGGGAAGTGCAAACGTACACGTTTTCGGCCGAAAACGCGTTTTCCGGCGAAAAGGCACACCACGGCTCTTTCTGAGAAAAAGCAAGCACGGAGGACGAGAACCGCTTTTGCCCTGCGTAGCGTTCCAGGCAGCGGGTAGAAGCAGGCAGAGAATTCCCGGCTAGCAGCTTCCCTGTGGCGGGGAAGTGCAAACGTACACGTTTTCGGCCGAAAACGCGTTTTCCGGCGAAAAGGCACACCACGGCTCTTTCTGAGAAAAAGCAAGCACGGAGGACGAGAACCGCTTTTGCCCTGCGTAGCGTTCCGGGCAGCGGGTAGAAGCAGGCAGAGAATTCCCGGCTAGCAGCTTCCCTGTGGCGGGGAAGTGCAAACGTACACGTTTTCGGCCGAAAACGCGTTTTCCGGCGAAAAGGCACACCACGGCTCTTTCTGAGAAAAAGCAAGCACGGAGGACGAGAACCGCTTTTGCCCTGCGTAGCGTTCCGGGCAGCGGGTAGAACCAGGCAGAGAATTCCCGGCTAGCAGCTTCCCTGTGGCGGGGAAGTGCAAACGTACACGTTTTCGGCCGAAAACGCGTTTTCCGGCGAAAAGGCACACCACGGCTCTTTCTGAGAAAAAGCAAGCACGGAGGACGAGAACCGCTTTTGCCCTGCGTAGCGTTCCGGGCAGCGGGTAGAACCAGGCAGAGAATTCCCGGCTAGCAGCTTCCCTGTGGCGGGGAAGTGCAAACGTACACGTTTTCGGCCGAAAACGCGTTTTCCGGCGAAAAGGCACACCACGGCTCTTTCTGAGAAAAAGCAAGCACGGAGGACGAGAACCGCTTTTGCCCTGCGTAGCGTTCCGGGCAGCGGGTAGAACCAGGCAGAGAATTCCCGGCTAGCAGCTTCCCTGTGGCGGGGAAGTGCAAACGTACACGTTTTCGGCCGAAAACGCGTTTTCCGGCGAAAAGGCACACCACGGCTCTTTCTGAGAAAAAGCAAGCACGGAGGACGAGAACCGCTTTTGCCCTGCGTAGCGTTCCGGGCAGCGGGTAGAACCAGGCAGAGAATTCCCGGCTAGCAGCTTCCCTGTGGCGGGGAAGTGCAAACGTACACGTTTTCGGCCGAAAACGCGTTTTCCGGCGAAAACGCACACCACGGCTCTTTCTGAGAAAAAGCAAGCACGGAGGACGAGAACCGCTTTTGCCCTGCGTAGCGTTCCGGGCAGCGGGTAGAACCAGGCAGAGAATTCCCGGCTAGCAGCTTCCCTGTGGCGGGGAAGTGCAAACGTACACGTTTTCGGCCGAAAACGCGTTTTCCGGCGAAAACGCACACCACGGCTCTTTCTGAGAAAAAGCAAGCACGGAGGACGAGAACCGCTTTTGCCCTGCGTAGCGTTCCGGGCAGCGGGTAGAACCAGGCAGAGAATTCCCGGCTAGCAGCTTCCCTGTGGCGGGGAAGTGCAAACGTACACGTTTTCGGCCGAAAACGCGTTTTCCGGCGAAAACGCACACCACGGCTCTTTCTGAGAAAAAGCAAGCACGGAGGACGAGAACCGCTTTTGCCCTGCGTAGCGTTCCGGGCAGCGGGTAGAACCAGGCAGAGAATTCCCGGCTAGCAGCTTCCCTGTGGCGGGGAAGTGCAAACGTACACGTTTTCGGCCGAAAACGCGTTTTCCGGCGAAAAGGCACACCACGGCTCTTTCTGAGAAAAAGCAAGCACGGAGGACGAGAACCGCTTTTGCCCTGCGTAGCGTTCCGGGCAGCGGGTAGAACCAGGCAGAGAATTCCCGGCTAGCAGCTTCCCTGTGGCGGGGAAGTGCAAACGTACACGTTTTCGGCCGAAAACGCGTTTTCCGGCGAAAAGGCACACCACAGCTCTTTCTGAGAAAAAGCAAGCACGGAGGACGAGAACCGCTTTTGCCCTGCGTAGCGTTCCGGGCAGCGGGTAGAACCAGGCAGAGAATTCCCGGCTAGCAGCTTCCCTGTGGCGGGGAAGTGCAAACGTACACGTTTTCGGCCGAAAACGCGTTTTCCGGCGAAAACGCACACCACGGCTCTTTCTGAGAAAAAGCAAGCACGGAGGACGAGAACCGCTTTTGCCCTGCGTAGCGTTCCGGGCAGCGGGTAGAACCAGGCAGAGAATTCCCGGCTAGCAGCTTCCCTGTGGCGGGGAAGTGCAAACGTACACGTTTTCGGCCGAAAACGCGTTTTCCGGCGAAAACGCACACCACGGCTCTTTCTGAGAAAAAGCAAGCACGGAGGACGAGAACCGCTTTTGCCCTGCGTAGCGTTCCGGGCAGCGGGTAGAACCAGGCAGAGAATTCCCGGCTAGCAGCTTCCCTGTGGCGGGGAAGTGCAAACGTACACGTTTTCGGCCGAAAACGCGTTTTCCGGCGAAAACGCACACCACGGCTCTTTCTGAGAAAAAGCAAGCACGGAGGACGAGAACCGCTTTTGCCCTGCGTAGCGTTCCGGGCAGCGCGTAGAACCAGGCAGAGAATTCCCGGCTAGCAGCTTCCCTGTGGCGGGGAAGTGCAAACGTACACGTTTTCGGCCGAAAACGCGTTTTCCGGCGAAAAGGCACACCACGGCTCTTTCTGAGAAAAAGCAAGCACGGAGGACGAGAACCGCTTTTGCCCTGCGTAGCGTTCCGGGCAGCGGGTAGAACCAGGCAGAGAATTCCCGGCTAGCAGCTTCCCTGTGGCGGGGAAGTGCAAACGTACACGTTTTCGGCCGAAAACGCGTTTTCCGGCGAAAAGGCACACCACGGCTCTTTCTGAGAAAAAGCAAGCACGGAGGACGAGAACCGCTTTTGCCCTGCGTAGCGTTCCGGGCAGCGGGTAGAACCAGGCAGAGAATTCCCGGCTAGCAGCTTCCCTGTGGCGGGGAAGTGCAAACGTACACGTTTTCGGCCGAAAACGCGTTTTCCGGCGAAAAGGCACACCACGGCTCTTTCTGAGAAAAAGCAAGCACGGAGGACGAGAACCGCTTTTGCCCTGCGTAGCGTTCCGGGCAGCGGGTAGAACCAGGCAGAGAATTCCCGGCTAGCAGCCTCCCTGTGGCGGGGAAGTGCAAACGTACACGTTTTCGGCCGAAAACGCGTTTTCCGGCGAAAAGGCACACCACGGCTCTTGCTGAGAAAAAGCAAGCACGGAGGACGAGAACCGCTTTTGCCCTGCGTAGCGTTCCGGGCAGCGGGTAGAACCAGGCAGAGAATTCCCGGCTAGCAGCTTCCCTGTGGCGGGGAAGTGCAAACGTACACGTTTTCGGCCGAAAACGCGTTTTCCGGCGAAAACGCACACCACGGCTCTTTCTGAGAAAAAGCAAGCACGGAGGACGAGAACCGCTTTTGCCCTGCGTAGCGTTCCGGGCAGCGGGTAGAACCAGGCAGAGAATTCCCGGCTAGCAGCTTCCCTGTGGCGGGGAAGTGCAAACGTACACGTTTTCGGCCGAAAACGCGTTTTCCGGCGAAAAGGCACACCACGGCTCTTTCTGAGAAAAAGCAAGCACGGAGGACGAGAACCGCTTTTGCCCTGCGTAGCGTTCCGGGCAGCGGGTAGAACCAGGCAGAGAATTCCCGGCTAGCAGCTTCCCTGTGGCGGGGAAGTGCAAACGTACACGTTTTCGGCCGAAAACGCGTTTTCCGGCGAAAACGCACACCACGGCTCTTTCTGAGAAAAAGCAAGCACGGAGGACGAGAACCGCTTTTGCCCTGCGTAGCGTTCCGGGCAGCGGGTAGAACCAGGCAGAGAATTCCCGGCTAGCAGCTTCCCTGTGGCGGGGAAGTGCAAACGTACACGTTTTCGGCCGAAAACGCGTTTTCCGGCGAAAACGCACACCACGGCTCTTTCTGAGAAAAAGCAAGCACGGAGGACGAGAACCGCTTTTGCCCTGCGTAGCGTTCCGGGCAGCGGGTAGAACCAGGCAGAGAATTCCCGGCTAGCAGCTTCCCTGTGGCGGGGAAGTGCAAACGTACACGTTTTCGGCCGAAAACGCGTTTTCCGGCGAAAACGCACACCACGGCTCTTTCTGAGAAAAAGCAAGCACGGAGGACGAGAACCGCTTTTGCCCTGCGTAGCGTTCCGGGCAGCGGGTAGAACCAGGCAGAGAATTCCCGGCTAGCAGCTTCCCTGTGGCGGGGAAGTGCAAACGTACACGTTTTCGGCCGAAAACGCGTTTTCCGGAGAAAACGCACACCACGGCTCTTTCTGAGAAAAAGCAAGCACCGAGGACGAGAACCGCTTTTGCCCTGCGTAGCGTTCCGGGCAGCGGGTAGAACCAGGCAGAGAATTCCCGGCTAGCAGCTTACCTGTGGCGGGGAAGTGCAAACGTACACGTTTTCGGCCGAAAACGCGTTTTCCGGCGAAAACGCACACCACGGCTCTTTCTGAGAAAAAGCAAGCACGGAGGACGAGAACCGCTTTTGCCCTGCGTAGCGTTGCGGGCAGCGGGTAGAACCAGGCAGAGAATTCCCGGCTAGCAGCTTCCCTGTGGCGGGGAAGTGCAAACGTACACGTTTTCGGCCGAAAACGCGTTTTCCGGCGAAAACGCACAGCACGGCTCTTTCTGAGAAAAAGCAAGCACGGAGGACGAGAACCGCTTTTGCCCTGCGTAGCGTTCCGGGCAGCGGGTAGAACCAGGCAGAGAATTCCCGGCTAGCAGCTTCCCTGTGGCGGGGAAGTGCAAACGTACACGTTTTCGGCCGAAAACGCGTTTTCCGGCGAAAAGGCACACCACGGCTCTTTCTGAGAAAAAGCAAGCACGGAGGACGAGAACCGCTTTTGCCCTGCGTAGCGTTCCGGGCAGCGGGTAGAACCAGGCAGAGAATTCCCGGCTAGCAGATTCCCTGTGGCGGGGAAGTGCAAACGTACACGTTTTCGGCCGAAAACGCGTTTTCCGGCGAAAACGCACACCACGGCTCTTTCTGAGAAAAAGCAAGCACGGAGGACGAGAACCGCTTTTGCCCTGCGTAGCGTTCCGGGCAGCGGGTAGAACCAGGCAGAGAATTCCCGGCTAGCAGCTTCCCTGTGGCGGGGAAGTGCAAACGTACACGTTTTCGGCCGAAAACGCGTTTTCCGGCGAAAAGGCGCACCACGGCTCTTTCTGAGAAAAAGCAAGCACGGAGGACGAGAACCGCTTTTGCCCTGCGTAGCGTTCCGGGCAGCGGGTAGAACCAGGCAGAGAATTCCCGGCTAGCAGCTTCCCTGTGGCGGGGAAGTGCAAACGTACACGTTTTCGGCCGAAAACGCGTTTTCCGGCGAAAAGGCACACCACGGCTCTTTCTGAGAAAAAGCAAGCACGGAGGACGAGAACCGCTTTTGCCCTGCGTAGCGTTCCGGGCAGCGGGTAGAACCAGGCAGAGAATTCCCGGCTAGCAGCTTCCCTGTGGCGGGGAAGTGCAAAAGTACACGTTTTCGGCCGAAAACGCGTTTTCCGGCGAAAAGGCACACCACGGCTCTTTCTGAGAAAAAGCAAGCACGGAGGACGAGAACCGCTTTTGCCCTGCGTAGCGTTCCGGGCAGCGGGTAGAACCAGGCAGAGAATTCCCGGCTAGCAGCTTCCCTGTGGCGGGGAAGTGCAAACGTACACGTTTTCGGTCGAAAACGCGTTTTCCGGCGAAAACGCACACCACGGCTCTTTCTGAGAAAAAGCAAGCACGGAGGACGAGAACCGCTTTTGCCCTGCGTAGCGTTCCGGGCAGCGGGTAGAACCAGGCAGAGAATTCCCGGCTAGCAGCTTCCCTGTGGCGGGGAAGTGCAAACGTACACGTTTTCGGCCGAAAACGCGTTTTCCGGCGAAAACGCACACCACGGCTCTTTCTGAGAAAAAGCAAGCACGGCGGACGAGAACCGCTTTTGCCCTGCGTAGCGTTCCGGGCAGCGGGTAGAACCAGGCAGAGAATTCCCGGCTAGCAGCTTCCCTGTGGCGGGGAAGTGCAAACGTACACGTTTTCGGCCGAAAACGCGTTTTCCGGCGAAAAGGCACACCACGGCTCTTTCTGAGAAAAAGCAAGCACGGAGGACGAGAACCGATTTTGCCCTGCGTAGCGTTCCGGGCAGCGGGTAGAACCAGGCAGAGAATTCCCGGCTAGCAGCTTCCCTGTTGCGGGGAAGTGCAAACGTACACGTTTTCGGCCGAAAACGCGTTTTCCGGCGAAAACGCACAGCACGGCTCTTTCTGAGAAAAAGCAAGCACGGAGGACGAGAACCGCTTTTGCCCTGCGTAGCGTTCCGGGCAGCGGGTAGAACCAGGCAGAGAATTCCCGGCTAGCAGCTTCCCTGTGGCGGGGAAGTGCAAACGTACACGTTTTCGGCCGAAAACGCGTTTTCCGGCGAAAACGCACACCACGGCTCTTTCTGAGAAAAAGCAAGCACGGAGGACGAGAACCGCTTTTGCCCTGCGTAGCGTTGCGGGCAGCGGGTAGAACCAGGCAGAGAATTCCCGGCTAGCAGCTTCCCTGTGGCGGGGAAGTGCAAACGTACACGTTTTCGGCCGAAAACGCGTTTTCCGGCGAAAAGGCACACCACGGCTCTTTCTGAGAAAAAGCAAGCACGGAGGACGAGAACCGCTTTTGCCCTGCGTAGCGTTCCGGGCAGCGGGTAGAACCAGGCAGAGAATTCCCGGCTAGCAGCTTCCCTGTGGCGGGGAAGTGCAAACGTACACGTTTTCGGCCGAAAACGCGTTTTCCGGCGAAAACGCACACCACGGCTCTTTCTGAGAAAAAGCAAGCACGGAGGACGAGAACCGCTTTTGCCCTGCGTAGCGTTCCGGGCAGCGGGTAGAAGCAGGCAGAGAATTCCCGGCTAGCAGCTTCCCTGTGGCGGGGAAGTGCAAACGTACACGTTTTCGGCCGAAAACACGTTTTCCGGAGAAAACGCACACCACGGCTCTTTCTGAGAAAAAGCAAGCACCGAGGACGAGAACCGCTTTTGCCCTGCGTAGCGTTCCGGGCAGCGGGTAGAACCAGGCAGAGAATTCCCGGCTAGCAGCTTACCTGTGGCGGGGAAGTGCAAACGTACACGTTTTCGGCCGAAAACGCGTTTTCCAGCGAAAAGGCACACCACGGCTCTTTCTGAGAAAAAGCAAGCACGGAGGACGAGAACCGCTTTTGCCCTGCGTAGCGTTCCGGGCAGCGGGTAGAACCAGGCAGAGAATTCCCGGCTAGCAGCTTCCCTGTGGCGGGGAAGTGCAAACGTACACGTTTTCGGCCGAAAACGCGTTTTCCAGCGAAAACGCACACCACGGCTCTTTCTGAGGAAAAGCAAGCACAGAGGACGAGAACCGATTTTGCCCTGCGTAGCGTTCCGGGCAGCGGGTAGAACCAGGCAGAGAATTCCCGGCTAGCAGCTTCCCTGTGGCGGGGAAGTGCAAACGTACACGTTTTCGGCCGAAAACGCGTTTTCCGGCGAAAACGCACACCACGGCTATTTCTGAGAAAAAGCAAGCACGGCGGACGAGAACCGCTTTTGCCCTGCGTAGCGTTCCGGGCAGCGGGTAGAACCAGGCAGAGAATTCCCGACTAGCAGCTTCGCTGTGGCGGGGAAGTGCAAACGTACACGTTTACGGCCGAAAACGCGTTTTCCGGCGAAAACGCACACCACGGCTCTTTCTGAGAAAAAGCAAGCACGGCGGACGAGAACCGCTTTTGCCCTGCGTAGCGTTCCGGGCAGCGGGTAGAACCAGGCAGAGAATTCCCGGCTAGCAGTTCCCTGTGGCGGGGAAGTGCAAACGTACACGTTTTCGGCCGAAAACGCGTTTTCCGGCGAAAACGCACACCACGGCTCTTTCTGAGAAAAAGCAAGCACGGAGGACGAGAACCGCTTTTGCCCTGCGTAGCGTTCCGGGCAGCGGGTAGAACCAGGCAGAGAATTCCCGGCTAGCAGCTTCCCTGTGGCGGGGAAGTGCAAACGTACACGTTTTCGGCCGAAAACGCGTTTTCCGGCGAAAACGCACACCACGGCTCTTTCTGAGAAAAAGCAAGCACGGAGGACGAGAACCGCTTTTGCCCTGCGTAGTGTTCCGGGCAGCGGGTAGAACCAGGCAGAGAATTCCCGGCTAGCAGCTTACCTGTGGCGGGGAAGTGCAAACGTACACGTTTTCGGCCGAAAACGCGTTTTCCAGCGAAAAGGCACACCACGGCTCTTTCTGAGAAAAAGCAAGCACGGAGGACGAGAACCGCTTTTGCCCTGCGTAGCGTTCCGGGCAGCGGGTAGAACCAGGCAGAGAATTCCCGGCTAGCAGCTTCCCTGTGGCGGGGAAGTGCAAACGTACACGTTTTCGGCCGAAAACGCGTTTTCCAGCGAAAACGCACACCACGGCTCTTTCTGAGAAAAAGCAAGCACAGAGGACGAGAACCGATTTTGCCCTGCGTAGCGTTCCGGGCAGCGGGTAGAACCAGGCAGAGAATTCCCGGCTAGCAGCTTCCCTGTGGCGGGGAAGTGCAAACGTACACGTTTTCGGCCGAAAACGCGTTTTCCGGCGAAAACGCACACCACGGCTATTTCTGAGAAAAAGCAAGCACGGCGGACGAGAACCGCTTTTGCCCTGCGTAGCGTTCCGGGCAGCGGGTAGAACCAGGCAGAGAATTCCCGACTAGCAGCTTCGCTGTGGCGGGGAAGTGCAAACGTACACGTTTACGGCCGAAAACGCGTTTTCCGGCGAAAACGCACACCACGGCTCTTTCTGAGAAAAAGCAAGCACGGAGGACGAGAACCGCTTTTGCCCTGCGTAGCGTTCCGGGCAGCGGGTAGAACCAGGCAGAGAATTCCCGGCTAGCAGCTTCCCTGTGGCGGGGAAGTGCAAACGTACACGTTTTCGGCCGAAAACGCGTTTTCCGGCGAAAACGCACACCACGGCTCTTTCTGAGAAAAAGCAAGCACGGAGGACGAGAACCGCTTTTGCCCTGCGTAGCGTTCCGGGCAGCGGGTAGAACCAGGCAGAGAATTCCCGGCTAGCAGCTTCCCTGTGGCGGGGAAGTGCAAACGTACACGTTTTCGGCCGAAAACGCGTTTTCCGGCGAAAACGCACACCACGGCTCTTTCTGAGAAAAAGCAAGCACGGAGGACGAGAACCGCTTTTGCCCTGCGTAGCGTTCCGGGCAGCGGGTAGAACCAGGCAGAGAATTCCCGGCTAGCAGCTTCCCTGTGGCGGGGAAGTGCAAACGTACACGTTTTCGGCCGAAAACGCGTTTTCCGGCGAAAACGCACACCACGGCTCTTTCTGAGAAAAAGCAAGCACGGAGGACGAGAACCGCTTTTGCCCTGCGTAGCGTTGCGGGCAGCGGGTAGAACCAGGCAGAGAATTCCCGGCTAGCAGCTTCCCTGTGGCGGGGAAGTGCAAACGTACACGTTTTCGGCCGAAAACGCGTTTTCCGGCGAAAACGCACACCACGGCTCTTTCTGAGAAAAAGCAAGCACCGAGGACGAGAACCGCTTTTGGCCTGCGTAGCGTTGCGGGCAGCGGGTAGAACCAGGCAGAGAATTCCCGGCTAGCAGCTTCCCTGTGGCGGGGAAGTGCAAACGTACACGTTTTCGGCCGAAAACGCGTTTTCCGGCGAAAAGGCACACCACGGCTCTTTCTGAGAAAAAGCAAGCACGGAGGACGAGAACCGCTTTTGCCCTGCGTAGCGTTCCGGGCAGCGGGTAGAAGCAGGCAGAGAATTCCCGGCTAGCAGCTTCCCTGTGGCGGGGAAGTGCAAACGTACACGTTTTCGGCCGAAAACGCGTTTTCCGGCGAAAACGCACACCACGGCTCTTTCTGAGAAAAAGCAAGCACGGAGGACGAGAACCGCTTTTGCCCTGCGTAGCGTTCCGGGCAGCGGGTAGAACCAGGCAGAGAATTCCCGGCTAGCAGCTTCCCTGTGGCGGGGAAGTGCAAACGTACACGTTTTCGGCCGAAAACGCGTTTTCCGGCGAAAACGCACACCACGGCTCTTTCTGAGAAAAAGCAAGCACGGAGGACGAGAACCGCTTTTGCCCTGCGTAGCGTTCCGGGCAGCGGGTAGAACCAGGCAGAGAATTCCCGGCTAGCAGCTTCCCTGTGGCGGGGAAGTGCAAATGTACACGTTTTCGGCCGAAGACGCGTTTTCCGGCGAAAACGCACACCACGGCTCTTTCTGAGAAAAAGCAAGCACGGAGGACGAGAACCGCTTTTGCCCTGCGTAGCGTTCCGGGCAGCGGGTAGAACCAGGCAGAGAATTCCCGGCTAGCAGTTCCCTGTGGCGGGGAAGTGCAAACGTACACGTTTTCGGCCGAAAACGCGTTTTCCGGCGAAAAGGCACACCACGGCTCTTTCTGAGAAAAAGCAAGCACGGAGGACGAGAACCGCTTTTGCCCTGCGTAGCGTTCCGGGCAGCGGGTAGAACCAGGCAGAGAATTCCCGGCTAGCAGCTTCCCTGTGGCGGGGAAGTGCAAACGTACACGTTTTCGGCCGAAAACGCGTTTTCCGGCGAAAACGCACACCACGGCTCTTTCTGAGAAAAAGCAAGCACGGAGGACGAGAACCGCTTTTGCCCTGCGTAGCGTTCCGGGCAGCGGGTAGAACCAGGCAGAGAATTCCCGGCTAGCAGCTTCCCTGTGGCGGGGAAGTGCAAACGTACACGTTTTCGGCCGAAAACGCGTTTTCCGGCGAAAACGCACACCACGGCTCTTTCTGAGAAAAAGCAAGCACGGAGGACGAGAACCGCTTTTGCCCTGCGTAGCGTTCCGGGCAGCGGGTAGAACCAGGCAGAGAATTCCCGGCTAGCAGCTTCCCTGTGGCGGGGAAGTGCAAACGTACACGTTTTCGGCCGAAAACGCGTTTTCCGGCGAAAACGCACACCACGGCTCTTTCTGAGAAAAAGCAAGCACGGAGGACGAGAACCGCTTTTGCCCTGCGTAGCGTTGCGGGCAGCGGGTAGAACCAGGCAGAGAATTCCCGGCTAGCAGCTTCCCTGTGGCGGGGAAGTGCAAACGTACACGTTTTCGGCCGAAAACGCGTTTTCCGGCGAAAACGCACACCACGGCTCTTTCTGAGAAAAAGCAAGCACCGAGGACGAGAACCGCTTTTGGCCTGCGTAGCGTTGCGGGCAGCGGGTAGAACCAGGCAGAGAATTCCCGGCTAGCAGCTTCCCTGTGGCGGGGAAGTGCAAACGTACACGTTTTCGGCCGAAAACGCGTTTTCCGGCGAAAAGGCACACCACGGCTCTTTCTGAGAAAAAGCAAGCACGGAGGACGAGAACCGCTTTTGCCCTGCGTAGCGTTCCGGGCAGCGGGTAGAAGCAGGCAGAGAATTCCCGGCTAGCAGCTTCCCTGTGGCGGGGAAGTGCAAACGTACACGTTTTCGGCCGAAAACGCGTTTTCCGGCGAAAACGCACACCACGGCTCTTTCTGAGAAAAAGCAAGCACGGAGGACGAGAACCGCTTTTGCCCTGCGTAGCGTTCCGGGCAGCGGGTAGAACCAGGCAGAGAATTCCCGGCTAGCAGCTTCCCTGTGGCGGGGAAGTGCAAACGTACACGTTTTCGGCCGAAAACGCGTTTTCCGGCGAAAACGCACACCACGGCTCTTTCTGAGAAAAAGCAAGCACGGAGGACGAGAACCGCTTTTGCCCTGCGTAGCGTTCCGGGCAGCGGGTAGAACCAGGCAGAGAATTCCCGGCTAGCAGCTTCCCTGTGGCGGGGAAGTGCAAATGTACACGTTTTCGGCCGAAGACGCGTTTTCCGGCGAAAACGCACACCACGGCTCTTTCTGAGAAAAAGCAAGCACGGAGGACGAGAACCGCTTTTGCCCTGCGTAGCGTTCCGGGCAGCGGGTAGAACCAGGCAGAGAATTCCCGGCTAGCAGCTTCCCTGTGGCGGGGAAGTGCAAACGTACACGTTTTCGGCCGAAAACGCGTTTTCCGGCGAAAACGCACACCACGGCTCTTTCTGAGAAAAAGCAAGCACGGAGGACGAGAACCGCTTTTGCCCTGCGTAGCGTTCCGGGCAGCGGGTAGAACCAGGCAGAGAATTCCCGGCTAGCAGCTTCCCTGTGGCGGGGAAGTGCAAACGTACACGTTTTCGGCCGAAAACGCGTTTTCCAGCGAAAACGCACACCACGGCTCTTTCTGAGAAAAAGCAAGCACGGAGGACGAGAACCGATTTTGCCCTGCGTAGCGTTCCGGGCAGCGGGTAGAACCAGGCAGAGAATTCCCGGCTAGCAGCTTCCCTGTGGCGGGGAAGTGCAAACGTACACGTTTTCGGCCGAAAACGCGTTTTCCGGCGAAAACGCACACCACGGCTCTTTCTGAGAAAAAGCAAGCACGGCGGACGAGAACCGCTTTTGCCTTGCGTAGCGTTCCGGGCAGCGGGTAGAACCAGGCAGAGAATTCCCGGCTAGCAGCTTCGCTGTGGCGGGGAAGTGCAAACGTACACGTTTACGGCCGAAAACGCGTTTTCCGGCGAAAACGCACACCACGGCTCTTTCTGAGAAAAAGCAAGCACGGCGGACGAGAACCGCTTTTGCCCTGCGTAGCGTTCCGGGCAGCGGGTAGAACCAGGCAGAGAATTCCCGGCTAGCAGCTTCGCTGTGGCGGGGAAGTGCAAACGTACACGTTTTCGGCCGAAAACGCGTTTTCCGGCGAAAACGCACACCACGGCTCTTTCTGAGAAAAAGCAAGCACGGCGGACGAGAACCGCTTTTGCCCTGCGTAGCGTTCCGGGCAGCGGGTAGAACCAGGCAGAGAATTCCCGGCTAGCAGCTTCCCTGTGGCGGGGAAGTGCAAACGTACACGTTTTCGGCCGAAGACGCGTTTTCCGGCGAAAACGCACACCACACCTCTTTCTGAGAAAAAGCAAGCACGGAGGACGAGAACCGCTTTTGCCCTGCGTAGCGTTCCGGGCAGCGGGTAGAACCAGGCAGAGAATTCCCGGCTAGCAGCTTCCCTGTGGCGGGGAAGTGCAAACGTACACGTTTTCGGCCGAAAACGCGTTTTCCGGCGAAAACGCACACCACGGCTCTTTCTGAGAAAAAGCAAGCACGGAGGACGAGAACCGCTTTTGCCCTGCGTAGCGTTCCGGGCAGCGGGTAAAACCAGGCAGAGAATTCCCGGCTAGCAGCTTCCCTGTGGCGGGGAAGTTGAAACGTACACGTTTTCGGCCGAAAACGCGTTTTCCGGCGAAAACGCACACCACGGCTCTTTCTGAGAAAAAGCAAGCACGGAGGACGAGAACCGCTTTTGCCCTGCGTAGCGTTCCGGGCAGCGGGTAGAACCAGGCAGAGAATTCCCGGCTAGCAGCTTCGCTGTGGCGGGGAAGTGCAAACGTACACGTTTTCGGCCGAAAACGCGTTTTCCGGCGAAAAGGCACACCACGGCTCTTTCTGAGAAAAAGCAAGCACGGAGGACGAGAACCGCTTTTGCCCTGCGTAGCGTTCCGGGCAGCGGGTAGAACCAGGCAGAGAATTCCCTGCTAGCAGCTTCCCTGTGGCGGGGAAGTGCAAACGTACACGTTTTCGGCCGAAAACGCGTTTTCCGGCGAAAACGCACACCACGGCTCTTTCTGAGAAAAAGCAAGCACCGAGGACGAGAACCGCTTTTGCCCTGCGTAGCGTTCCGGGCAGCGGGTAGAACCAGGCAGAGAATTCCCGGCTAGCAGCTTCCCTGTGGCGGGGAAGTGCAAACGTACACGTTTTCGGCCGAAGACGCGTTTTCCGGCGAAAACGCACACCACGGCTCTTTCTGAGAAAAAGCAAGCACGGAGGACGAGAAGCGCTTTTGCCCTGCGTAGCGTTCCGGGCAGCGGGTAGAACCAGGCAGAGAATTCCCGGCTAGCAGCTTCCCTGTGGCGGGGAAGTGCAAACGTACACGTTTTCGGCCGAAAACGTGTTTTCCGGCGAAAACGCACGCCACGGCTCTTTCTGAGAAAAAGCAAGCACGGAGGACGAGAACCGCTTTTGCCCTGCGTAGCGTTCCGGGCAGCGGGTAGAACCAGGCAGAGAATTCCCGGCTAGCAGCTTCCCTGTGGCGGGGAAGTGCAAACGTACACGTTTTCGGCCGAAAACGCGTTTTCCGGCGAAAAGGCACACCACGGCTCTTTCTGAGAAAAAGCAAGCACGGAGGACGAGAACCGCTTTTGCCCTGCGTAGCGTTCCGGGCAGCGGGTAGAACCAGGCAGAGAATTCCCGGCTAGCAGCTTCCCTGTGGCGGGGAAGTGCAAACGTACACGTTTTCGCCGAAAACGCGTTTTCCGGCGAAAAGGCACACCACGGCTCTTTCTGAGAAAAAGCAAGCACGGAGGACGAGAACCGCTTTTGCCCTGCGTAGCGTTCCGGGCAGCGGGTAGAACCAGGCAGAGAATTCCCGGCTAGCAGCTTCGCTGTGGCGGGGAAGTGCAAACGTACACGTTTTCGGCCGAAAACGCGTTTTCCGGCGAAAACGCACACCACGGCTCTTTCTGAGAAAAAGCAAGCACGGAGGACGAGAACCGCTTTTGCCCTGCGTAGCGTTCCGGGCAGCGGGTAGAACCAGGCAGAGAATTCCCGGCTAGCAGCTTCCCTGTGGCGGGGAAGTGCAAACGTACACGTTTTCGGCCGAAAACGCGTTTTCCGGCGAAAACGCACACCACGGCTCTTTCTGAGAAAAAGCAAGCACGGAGGACGAGAACCGCTTTTGCCCTGCGTAGCGTTCCGGGCAGCGGGTAGAACCAGGCAGAGAATTCCCGGCTAGCAGCTTCCCTGTGGCGGGGAAGTGCAAACGTACACGTTTTCGGCCGAAAACTCGTTTTCCGGCGAAAAGGCACACCACGGCTCTTTCTGAGAAAAAGCAAGCACGGAGGACGAGAACCGCTTTTGCCCTGCGTAGCGTTCCGGGCAGCGGGTAGAACCAGGCAGAGAATTCCCGGCTAGCAGCTTCCCTGTGGCGGGGAAGTGCAAACGTACACGTTTTCGGCCGAAAACGCGTTTTCCGGCGAAAACGCACACCACGGCTCTTTCTGAGAAAAAGCAAGCACCGAGGACGAGAACCGCTTTTGCCCTGCGTAGCGTTCCGGGCAGCGGGTAGAACCAGGCAGAGAATTCCCGGCTAGCAGCTTCCCTGTGGCGGGGAAGTGCAAACGTACACGTTTTCGGCCGAAAACGCGTTTTCCGGCGAAAAGGCACACCACGGCTCTTTCTGAGAAAAAGCAAGCACGGAGGACGAGAACCGCTTTTGCCCTGCGTAGCGTTCCGGGCAGCGGGTAGAACCAGGCAGAGAATTCCCGGCTAGCAGCTTCCCTGTGGCGGGGAAGTGCAAACGTACACGTTTTCGGCCGAAAACGCGTTTTCCGGCGAAAACGCACACCACGGCTCTTTCTGAGAAAAAGCAAGCACGGAGGACGAGAACCGCTTTTGCCCTGCGTAGCGTTGCGGGCAGCGGGTAGAACCAGGCAGAGAATTCCCGGCTAGCAGCTTCCCTGTGGCGGGGAAGTGCAAACGTACACGTTTTCGGCCGAAAACGCGTTTTCCGGCGAAAACGCACAGCACGGCTCTTTCTGAGAAAAAGCAAGCACGGAGGACGAGAACCGCTTTTGCCCTGCGTAGCGTTCCGGGCAGCGGGTAGAACCAGGCAGAGAATTCCCGGCTAGCAGCTTCCCTGTGGCGGGGAAGTGCAAACGTACACGTTTTCGGCCGAAAACGCGTTTTCCGGCGAAAAGGCACACCACGGCTCTTTCTGAGAAAAAGCAAGCACGGAGGACGAGAACCGCTTTTGCCCTGCGTAGCGTTCCGGGCAGCGGGTAGAACCAGGCAGAGAATTCCCGGCTAGCAGATTCCCTGTGGCGGGGAAGTGCAAACGTACACGTTTTCGGCCGAAAACGCGTTTTCCGGCGAAAACGCACAGCACGGCTCTTTCTGAGAAAAAGCAAGCACCGAGGACGAGAACCGCTTTTGCCCTGCGTAGCGTTCCGGGCAGCGGGTAGAACCAGGCAGAGAATTCCCGGCTAGCAGCTTCCCTGTGGCGGGGAAGTGCAAACGTACACGTTTTCGGCCGAAAACGCGTTTTCCGGCGAAAAGGCACACCACGGCTCTTTCTGAGAAAAAGCAAGCACGGAGGACGAGAACCGCTTTTGCCCTGCGTAGCGTTCCGGGCAGCGGGTAGAACCAGGCAGAGAATTCCCGGCTAGCAGCTTCCCTGTGGCGGGGAAGTGCAAACGTACACGTTTTCGGCCGAAAACGCATTTTCCAGGGAAAAGACACACCACGGCTCTTTCTGAGAAAAAGCAAGCACGGAGGACGAGAACCGCTTTTGCCCTGCGTAGCGTTCCGGGCAGCGGGTAGAACCAGGCAGAGAATTCCCGGCTAGCAGCCTCCCTGTGGCGGGGAAGTGCAAACGTACACGTTTTCGGCCGAAAACGCGTTTTCCGGCGAAAAGGCACACCACGGCTCTTTCTGAGAAAAAGCAAGCACGGAGGACGAGAACCGCTTTTGCCCTGCGTAGCGTTCCGGGCAGCGGGTAGAACCAGGCAGAGAATTCCCGGCTAGCAGCTTCCCTGTGGCGGGGAAGTGCAAACGTACACGTTTTCGGCCGAAAACGCGTTTTCCGGCGAAAACGCACACCACGGCTCTTTCTGAGAAAAAGCAAGCACGGAGGACGAGAACCGCTTTTGCCCTGCGTAGCGTTCCAGGCAGCGGGTAGAACCAGGCAGAGAATTCCCGGCTAGCAGCTTCCCTGTGGCGGGGAAGTGCAAACGTACACGTTTTCGGCCGAAAACGCGTTTTCCGGCGAAAAGGCACACCACGGCTCTTTCTGAGAAAAAGCAAGCACGGAGGACGAGAACCGCTTTTGCCCTGCGTAGCGTTCCGGGCAGCGGGTAGAACCAGGCAGAGAATTCCCGGCTAGCAGCTTCCCTGTGGCGGGGAAGTGCAAACGTACACGTTTTCGGCCGAAAACGCGTTTTCCGGCGAAAAGGCACACCACGGCTCTTTCTGAGAAAAAGCAAGCACGGAGGACGAGAACCGCTTTTGCCCTGCGTAGCGTTCCGGGCAGCGGGTAGAACCAGGCAGAGAATTCCCGGCTAGCAGCTTCCCTGTGGCGGGGAAGTGCAAACGTACACGTTTTCGGCCGAAAACGCGTTTTCCGGCGAAAACGCACACCACGGCTCTTTCTGAGAAAAAGCAAGCACGGAGGACGAGAACCGCTTTTGCCCTGCGTAGCGTTCCGGGCAGCGGGTAGAACCAGGCAGAGAATTCCCGGCTAGCAGCTTCCCTGTGGCGGGGAAGTGCAAACGTACACGTTTTCGGCCGAAAACGCGTTTTCCGGCGAAAACGCACACCACGGCTCTTTCTGAGAAAAAGCAAGCACGGAGGACGAGAACCGATTTTGCCCTGCGTAGCGTTCCAGGCAGCGGGTAGAACCAGGCAGAGAATTCCCGGCTAGCAGCTTCCCTGTGGCGGGGAAGTGCAAACGTACACGTTTTCGGCCGAAAACGCGTTTTCCGGCGAAAACGCACAGCACGGCTCTTTCTGAGAAAAAGCAAGCACGGAGGACGAGAACCGCTTTTGCCCTGCGTAGCGTTCCGGGCAGCGGGTAGAACCAGGCAGAGAATTCCCGGCTAGCAGCTTCCCTGTGGCGGGGAAGTGCAAACGTACACGTTTTCGGCCGAAAACGCGTTTTCCGGCGAAAACGCACACCACGGCTCTTTCTGAGAAAAAGCAAGCACGGAGGACGAGAACCGCTTTTGCCCTGCGTAGCGTTGCGGGCAGCGGGTAGAACCAGGCAGAGAATTCCCGGCTAGCAGCTTCCCTGTGGCGGGGAAGTGCAAACGTACACGTTTTCGGCCGAAAACGCGTTTTCCGGCGAAAAGGCACACCACGGCTCTTTCTGAGAAAAAGCAAGCACGGAGGACGAGAACCGCTTTTGCCCTGCGTAGCGTTCCGGGCAGCGGGTAGAACCAGGCAGAGAATTCCCGGCTAGCAGCTTCCCTGTGGCGGGGAAGTGCAAACGTACACGTTTTCGGCCGAAAACGCGTTTTCCGGCGAAAACGCACACCACGGCTCTTTCTGAGAAAAAGCAAGCACGGAGGACGAGAACCGCTTTTGGCCTGCGTAGCGTTCCGGGCAGCGGGTAGAACCAGGCAGAGAATTCCCGGCTAGCAGCTTCCCTGTGGCGGGGAAGTGCAAACGTACACGTTTTCGGCCGAAAACACTTTTTCCGGAGAAAACGCACACCACGGCTCTTTCTGAGAAAAAGCAAGCACGGAGGACGAGAACCGCTTTTGCCCTGCGTAGCGTTCCGGGCAGCGGGTAGAACCAGGCAGAGAATTCCCGGCTAGCAGCTTACCTGTGGCGGGGAAGTGCAAACGTACACGTTTTCGGCCGAAAACGCGTTTTCCAGCGAAAAGGCACACCACGGCTCTTTCTGAGAAAAAGCAAGCACGGAGGACGAGAACCGCTTTTGCCCTGCGTAGCGTTCCGGGCAGCGGGTAGAACCAGGCAGAGAATTCCCGGCTAGCAGCTTCCCTGTGGCGGGGAAGTGCAAACGTACACGTTTTCGGCCGAAAACGCGTTTTCCAGCGAAAACGCACACCACGGCTCTTTCTGAGAAAAAGCAAGCACGGAGGACGAGAACCGATTTTGCCCTGCGTAGCGTTCCGGGCAGCGGGTAGAACCAGGCAGAGAATTCCCGGCTAGCAGCTTCCCTGTGGCGGGGAAGTGCAAACGTACACGTTTTCGGCCGAAAACGCGTTTTCCGGCGAAAACGCACACCACGGCTCTTTCTGAGAAAAAGCAAGCACGGCGGACGAGAACCGCTTTTGCCCTGCGTAGCGTTCCGGGCAGCGGGTAGAACCAGGCAGAGAATTCCCGACTAGCAGCTTCGCTGTGGCGGGGAAGTGCAAACGTACACGTTTACGGCCGAAAACGCGTTTTCCGGCGAAAACGCACACCACGGCTCTTTCTGAGAAAAAGCAAGCACGGCGGACGAGAACCGCTTTTGCCCTGCGTAGCGTTCCGGGCAGCGGGTAGAACCAGGCAGAGAATTCCCGGCTAGCAGCTTCCCTGTGGCGGGGAAGTGCAAACGTACACGTTTTCGGCCGAAAACGCGTTTTCCGGCGAAAAGGCACACCACGGCTCTTTCTGAGAAAAAGCAAGCACGGAGGACGAGAACCGCTTTTGCCCTGCGTAGCGTTCCGGGCAGCGGGTAGAACCAGGCAGAGAATTCCCGGCTAGCAGCTTCCCTGTGGCGGGGAAGTGCAAACGTACACGTTTTCGGCCGAAAACGCGTTTTCCGGCGAAAAGGCACACCACGGCTCTTTCTGAGAAAAAGCAAGCACGGAGGACGAGAACCGCTTTTGCCCTGCGTAGCGTTCCGGGCAGCGGGTAGAACCAGGCAGAGAATTCCCGGCTAGCAGCTTCCCTGTGGCGGGGAAGTGCAAACGTACACGTTTTCGGCCGAAAACGCGTTTTCCGGCGAAAACGCACACCACGGCTCTTTCTGAGAAAAAGCAAGCACCGAGGACGAGAACCGCTTTTGCCCTGCGTAGCGTTCCGGGCAGCGGGTAGAACCAGGCAGAGAATTCCCGGCTAGCAGCTTCCCTGTGGCGGGGAAGTGCAAACGTACACGTTTTCGGCCGAAAACGCGTTTTCCGGCGAAAACGCACACCACGGCTCTTTCTGAGAAAAAGCAAGCACGGAGGACGAGAACCGCTTTTGCCCTGCGTAGCGTTCCGGGCAGCGGGTAGAACCAGGCAGAGAATTCCCGGCTAGCAGCTTCCCTGTGGCGGGGAAGTGCAAACGTACACGTTTTCGGCCGAAAACGCGTTTTCCGGCGAAAACGCACACCACGGCTCTTTCTGAGAAAAAGCAAGCACGGAGGACGAGAACCGCTTTTGCCCTGCGTAGCGTTGCGGGCAGCGGGTAGAACCAGGCAGAGAATTCCCGGCTAGCAGCTTCCCTGTGGCGGGGAAGTGCAAACGTACACGTTTTCGGCCGAAAACGCGTTTTCCGGCGAAAAGGCACACCACGGCTCTTTCTGAGAAAAAGCAAGCACCGAGGACGAGAACCGCTTTTGCCCTGCGTAGCGTTCCGGGCAGCGGGTAGAACCAGGCAGAGAATTCCCGGCTAGCAGCTTCCCTGTGGCGGGGAATTGCAAACGTACACGTTTTCGGCCGAAAACGCGTTTTCCGGCGAAAACGCACACCACGGCTCTTTCTGAGAAAAAGCAAGCACGGAGGACGAGAACCGCTTTTGGCCTGCGTAGCGTTCCGGGCAGCGGGTAGAACCAGGCAGAGAATTCCCGGCTAGCAGCTTCCCTGTGGCGGGGAAGTGCAAACGTACACGTTTTCGGCCGAAAACACGTTTTCCGGAGAAAACGCACACCACGGCTCTTTCTGAGAAAAAGCAAGCACCGAGGACGAGAACCGCTTTTGCCCTGCGTAGCGTTCCGGGCAGCGGGTAGAACCAGGCAGAGAATTCCCGGCTAGCAGCTTACCTGTGGCGGGGAAGTGCAAACGTACACGTTTTCGGCCGAAAACGCGTTTTCCAGCGAAAAGGCACACCACGGCTCTTTCTGAGAAAAAGCAAGCACGGAGGACGAGAACCGCTTTTGCCCTGCGTAGCGTTCCGGGCAGCGGGTAGAACCAGGCAGAGAATTCCCGGCTAGCAGCTTCCCTGTGGCGGGGAAGTGCAAACGTACACGTTTTCGGCCGAAAACGCGTTTTCCAGCGAAAACGCACACCACGGCTCTTTCTGAGAAAAAGCAAGCACGGAGGACGAGAACCGATTTTGCCCTGCGTAGCGTTCCGGGCAGCGGGTAGAACCAGGCAGAGAATTCCCGGCTAGCAGCTTCCCTGTGGCGGGGAAGTGCAAACGTACACGTTTTCGGCCGAAAACGCGTTTTCCGGCGAAAACGCACACCACGGCTCTTTCTGAGAAAAAGCAAGCACGGCGGACGAGAACCGCTTTTGCCCTGCGTAGCGTTCCGGGCAGCGGGTAGAACCAGGCAGAGAATTCCCGACTAGCAGCTTCGCTGTGGCGGGGAAGTGCAAACGTACACGTTTTCGGCCGAAAACGCGTTTTCCGGCGAAAACGCACACCACGGCTCTTTCTGAGAAAAAGCAAGCACGGCGGACGAGAACCGCTTTTGCCCTGCGTAGCGTTCCGGGCAGCGGGTAGAACCAGGCAGAGAATTCCCGGCTAGCAGCTTCCCTGTGGCGGGGAAGTGCAAACGTACACGTTTTCGGCCGAAAACGCGTTTTCCGGCGAAAACGCACACCACGGCTCTTTCTGAGAAAAAGCAAGCACGGAGGACGAGAACCGCTTTTGCCCTGCGTAGCGTTCCGGGCAGCGGGTAGAACCAGGCAGAGAATTCCCGGCTAGCAGCTTCCCTGTGGCGGGGAAGTGCAAACGTACACGTTTTCGGCCGAAAACTCGTTTTCCGGCGAAAACGCACACCACGGCTCTTTCTGAGAAAAAGCAAGCACGGAGGACGAGAACCGCTTTTGCCCTGCGTAGCGTTCCGGGCAGCGGGTAGAACCAGGCAGAGAATTCCCGGCTAGCAGCTTCCCTGTGGCGGGGAAGTGCAAACGTACACGTTTTCGGCCGAAAACGCGTTTTCCGGCGAAAACGCACACCACGGCTCTTTCTGAGAAAAAGCAAGCACGGAGGACGAGAACCGCTTTTGCCCTGCGTAGCGTTCCGGGCAGCGGGTAGAACCAGGCAGAGAATTCCCGGCTAGCAGCTTCCCTGTGGCGGGGAAGTGCAAACGTACACGTTTTCGGCCGAAAACGCGTTTTCCGGCGAAAAGGCACACCACGGCTCTTTCTGAGAAAAAGCAAGCACCGAGGACGAGAACCGCTTTTGCCCTGCGTAGCGTTCCGGGCAGCGGGTAGAACCAGGCAGAGAATTCCCGGCTAGCAGCTTCCCTGTGGCGGGGAAGTGCAAACGTACACGTTTTCGGCCGAAAACGCGTTTTCCGGCGAAAACGCACACCACGGCTCTTTCTGAGAAAAAGCAAGCACTGAGGACGAGAACCGATTTTGCCCTGCGTAGCGTTCCGGGCAGCGGGTAGAACCAGGCAGAGAATTCCCGGCTAGCAGCTTCCCTGTGGCGGGGAAGTGCAAACGTACACGTTTTCGGCCGAAAACGCGTTTTCCGGCGAAAAGGCACACCACGGCTCTTTCTGAGAAAAAGCAAGCACGGAGGACGAGAACCGCTTTTGCCCTGCGTAGCGTTCCGGGCAGCGGGTAGAACCAGGCAGAGAATTCCCGGCTAGCAGCTTCCCTGTGGCGGGGAAGTGCAAACGTACACGTTTTCGGCCGAAAACGCGTTTTCCGGCGAAAAGGCACACCACGGCTCTTTCTGAGAAAAAGCAAGCACGGAGGACGAGAACCGCTTTTGCCCTGCGTAGCGTTCCGGGCAGCGGGTAGAACCAGGCAGAGAATTCCCGGCTAGCAGCTTCCCTGTGGCGGGGAAGTGCAAACGTACACGTTTTCGGCCGAAAACGCGTTTTCCGGCGAAAACGCACACCACGGCTCTTTCTGAGAAAAAGCAAGCACGGAGGACGAGAACCGCTTTTGCCCTGCGTAGCGTTCCGGGCAGCGGGTAGAAGCAGGCAGAGAATTCCCGGCTAGCAGCTTCCCTGTGGCGGGGAAGTGCAAACGTACACGTTTTCGGCCGAAAACGCGTTTTCCGGCGAAAACGCACACCACGGCTCTTTCTGAGAAAAAGCAAGCACGGAGGACGAGAACCGCTTTTGCCCTGCGTAGCGTTCCGGGCAGCGGGTAGAACCAGGCAGAGAATTCCCGGCTAGCAGCTTCCCTGTGGCGGGGAAGTGCAAACGTACACGTTTTCGGCCGAAAACGCGTTTTCCGGCGAAAACGCACACCACGGCTCTTTCTGAGAAAAAGCAAGCACGGAGGACGAGAACCGCTTTTGCCCTGCGTAGCGTTCCGGGCAGCGGGTAGAACCAGGCAGAGAATTCCCGGCTAGCAGCTTCCCTGTGGCGGGGAAGTGCAAACGTACACGTTTTCGGCCGAAAACGCGTTTTCCGGCGAAAACGCACACCACGGCTCTTTCTGAGAAAAAGCAAGCACGGAGGACGAGAACCGCTTTTGCCCTGCGTAGCGTTCCGGGCAGCGGGTAGAACCAGGCAGAGAATTCCCGGCTAGCAGCTTCCCTGTGGCGGGGAAGTGCAAACGTACACGTTTTCGGCCGAAAATGCGTTTTCCGGCGAAAAGGCACACCACGGCTCTTTCTGAGAAAAAGCAAGCACCGAGGACGAGAACCGCTTTTGCCCTGCGTAGCGTTCCGGGCAGCGGGTAGAACCAGGCAGAGAATTCCCGGCTAGCAGCTTCCCTGTGGCGGGGAAGTGCAAACGTACACGTTTTCGGCCGAAGACGCGTTTTCCGGCGAAAACGCACACCACGGCTCTTTCTGAGAAAAAGCAAGCACTGAGGACGAGAACCGATTTTGCCCTGCGTAGCGTTCCGGGCAGCGGGTAGAACCAGGCAGAGAATTCCCGGCTAGCAGCTTCCCTGTGGCGGGGAAGTGCAAACGTACACGTTTTCGGCCGAAAACGCGTTTTCCGGCGAAAAGGCACACCACGGCTCTTCCTGAGAAAAAGCAAGCACGGAGGACGAGAACCGCTTTTGCCCTGCGTAGCGTTCCGGGCAGCGGGTAGAACCAGGCAGAGAATTCCCGGCTAGCAGCTTCCCTGTGGCGGGGAAGTGCAAACGTACACGTTTTCGGCCGAAAACGCGTTTTCCGGCGAAAACGCACACCACGGCTCTTTCTGAGAAAAAGCAAGCACGGAGGACGAGAACCGCTTTTGCCCTGCGTAGCGTTCCGGGCAGCGGGTAGAACCAGGCAGAGAATTCCCGGCTAGCAGCTTCCCTGTGGCGGGGAAGTGCAAACGTACACGTTTTCGGCCGAAAACGCGTTTTCCGGCGAAAACGCACACCACGGCTCTTTCTGAGAAAAAGCAAGCACGGAGGACGAGAACCGCTTTTGCCCTGCGTAGCGTTCCGGGCAGCGGGTAGAACCAGGCAGAGAATTCCCGGCTAGCAGCTTCCCTGTGGCGGGGAAGTGCAAACGTACACGTTTTCGGCCGAAAACGCGTTTTCCGGCGAAAACGCACACCACGGCTCTTTCTGAGAAAAAGCAAGCACGGAGGACGAGAACCGCTTTTGCCCTGCGTAGCGTTCCGGGCAGCGGGTAGAACCAGGCAGAGAATTCCCGGCTAGCAGCTTCCCTGTGGCGGGAAGTGCAAACGTACACGTTTTCTGCCGAAAACGCGTTTTCCGGTGAAAAGGCACACCACGGCTCTTTCTGAGAAAAAGCAAGCACGGAGGACGAGAACCGCTTTTGCCCTGCGTAGCGTTCCGGGCAGCGGGTAGAACCAGGCAGAGAATTCCCGGCTAGCAGCTTCCCTGTGGCGGGGAAGTGCAAACGTACACGTTTTCGGCCGAAAACGCGTTTTCCAGCGAAAACGCACACCACGGCTCTTTCTGAGAAAAAGCAAGCACGGAGGACGAGAACCGCTTTTGCCCTGCGTAGCGTTCCGGGCAGCGGGTAGAACCAGGCAGAGAATTCCCGGCTAGCAGCTTCCCTGTGGCGGGGAAGTGCAAACGTACACGTTTTCGGCCGAAAACGCGTTTTCCAGCGAAAACGCACACCACGGCTCTTTCTGAGAAAAAGCAAGCACGGAGGACGAGAACCGATTTTGCCCTGCGTAGGGTTCCGGGCAGCGGGTAGAACCAGGCAGAGAATTCCCGGCTAGCAGCTTCCCTGTGGCGGGGAAGTGCAAACGTACACGTTTTCGGCCGAAAACGCGTTTTCCGGCGAAAACGCACACCACGGCTCTTGCTGAGAAAAAGCAAGCACGGCGGACGAGAACCGCTTTTGCCCTGCGTAGCGTTCCGGGCAGCGGGTAGAACCAGGCAGAGAATTCCCGGCTAGCAGCTTCGCTGTGGCGGGGAAGTGCAAACGTACACGTTTACGGCCGAAAACGCGTTTTCCGGCGAAAACGCACACCACGGCTCTTTCTGAGAAAAAGCAAGCACGGCGGACGAGAACCGCTTTTGCCCTGCGTAGCGTTCCGGGCAGCGGGTAGAACCAGGCAGAGAATTCCCGGCTAGCAGCTTCCCTGTGGCGGGGAAGTGCAAACGTACACGTTTTCGGCCGAAAACGCGTTTTCCGGCGAAAAGGCACACCACGGCTCTTTCTGAGAAAAAGCAAGCACGGAGGACGAGAACCGCTTTTGCCCTGCGTAGCGTTCCGGGCAGCGGGTAGAACCAGGCAGAGAATTCCCGGCTAGCAGCTTCCCTGTGGCGGGGAAGTGCAAACGTACACGTTTTCGGCCGAAAACGCGTTTTCCGGCGAAAACGCACACCACGGCTCTTTCTGAGAAAAAGCAAGCACGGAGGACGAGAACCGCTTTTGCCCTGCGTAGCGTTCCGGGCAGCCGGTAGAACCAGGCAGAGAATTCCCGGCTAGCAGCTTCCCTGTGGCGGGGAAGTGCAAACGTACACGTTTTCGGCCGAAAACGCGTTTTCCAGCGAAAACGCACACCACGGCTCTTTCTGAGAAAAAGCAAGCACGGAGGACGAGAACCGCTTTTGCCCTGCGTAGCGTTCCGGGCAGCGGGTAGAACCAGGCAGAGAATTCCCGGCTAGCAGCTTCCCTGTGGCGGGGAAGTGCAAACGTACACGTTTTCGGCCGAAAACGCGTTTTCCGGCGAAAACGCACACCACGGCTCTTTCTGAGAAAAAGCAAGCACGGAGGACGAGAACCGCTTTTGCCCTGCGTAGCGTTCCGGGCAGCGGGTAGAACCAGGCAGAGAATTCCCGGCTAGCAGCTTCCCTGTGGCGGGGAAGTGCAAACGTACACGTTTTCGGCCGAAAACGCGTTTTCCGGCGAAAACGCACACCACGGCTCTTTCTGAGAAAAAGCAAGCACGGAGGACGAGAACCGATTTTGCCCTGCGTAGCGTTCCGGGCAGCGGGTAGAACCAGGCAGAGAATTCCCGGCTAGCAGCTTCGCTGTGGCGGGGAAGTGCAAACGTACACGTTTTCGGCCGAAAACGCGTTTTCCGGCGAAAACGCACACCACGGCTCTTTCTGAGAAAAAGCAAGCACGGCGGACGAGAACCGCTTTTGCCCTGCGTAGCGTTCCGGGCAGCGGGTAGAACCAGGCAGAGAATTCCCGGCTAGCAGCTTCGCTGTGGCGGGGAAGTGCAAACGTACACGTTTACGGCCGAAAACGCGTTTTCCGGCGAAAACGCACACCACGGCTCTTTCTGAGAAAAAGCAAGCACGGAGGACGAGAACCGCTTTTGCCCTGCGTAGCGTTCCGGGCAGCGGGTAGAACCAGGCAGAGAATTCCCGGCTAGCAGCTTCCCTGTGGCGGGGAAGTGCAAACGTACACGTTTTCGGCCGAAAACGCGTTTTCCGGCGAAAAGGCACACCACGGCTCTTTCTGAGAAAAAGCAAGCACGGAGGACGAGAACCGCTTTTGCCCTGCGTAGCGTTCCGGGCAGCGGGTAGAACCAGGCAGAGAATTCCCGGCTAGCAGCTTCCCTGTGGCGGGGAAGTGCAAACGTACACGTTTTCGGCCGAAAACGCGTTTTCCGGCGAAAACGCACACCACGGCTCTTTCTGAGAAAAAGCAAGCACGGAGGACGAGAACCGCTTTTGCCCTGCGTAGCGTTCCGGGCAGCGGGTAGAACCAGGCAGAGAATTCCCGGCTAGCAGCTTCCCTGTGGCGGGGAAGTGCAAACGTACACGTTTTCGGCCGAAGACGCGTTTTCCGGCGAAAACGCACACCACGGCTCTTTCTGAGAAAAAGCAAGCACGGCGGACGAGAACCGCTTTTGCCCTGCGTAGCGTTCCGGGCAGCGGGTAGAACCAGGCAGAGAATTCCCGGCTAGCAGCTTCGCTGTGGCGGGGAAGTGCAAACGTACACGTTTACGGCCGAAAACGCGTTTTCCGGCGAAAACGCACACCACGGCTCTTTCTGAGAAAAAGCAAGCACGGCGGACGAGAACCGCTTTTGCCCTGCGTAGCGTTCCGGGCAGCGGGTAGAACCAGGCAGAGAATTCCCGGCTAGCAGCTTCCCTGTGGCGGGGAAGTGCAAACGTACACGTTTTCGGCCGAAGACGCGTTTTCCGGCGAAAACGCACACCACGCCTCTTTCTGAGAAAAAGCAAGCACCGAGGACGAGAACCGCTTTTGCCCTGCGTAGCGTTCCGGGCAGCGGGTAGAACCAGGCAGAGAATTCCCGGCTAGCAGCTTCCCTGTGGCGGGGAAGTGCAAACGTACACGTTTTCGGCCGAAAACGCGTTTTCCGGCGAAAACGCACACCACGGCTCTTTCTGAGAAAAAGCAAGCACGGAGGACGAGAACCGATTTTGCCCTGCGTAGCGTTCCGGGCAGCGGGTAGAACCAGGCAGAGAATTCCCGGCTAGCAGCTTCCCTGTGGCGGGGAAGTGCAAACGTACACGTTTTCGGCCGAAAACGCGTTTTCCGGCGAAAACGCACACCACGGCTCTTTCTGAGAAAAAGCAAGCACCGAGGACGAGAACCGCTTTTGCCCTGCGTAGCGTTCCGGGCAGCGGGTAGAACCAGGCAGAGAATTCCCGGCTAGCAGCTTCCCTGTGGCGGGGAAGTGCAAACGTACACGTTTTCGGCCGAAGACGCGTTTTCCGGCGAAAACGCACACCACGGCTCTTTCTGAGAAAAAGCAAGCACGGAGGACGAGAACCGCTTTTGCCCTGCGTAGCGTTCCGGGCAGCGGGTAGAACCAGGCAGAGAATTCCCGGCTAGCAGCTTCCCTGTGGCGGGGAAGTGCAAACGTACACGTTTTCGGCCGAAAACGCGTTTTCCGGCGAAAACGCACACCACGGCTCTTTCTGAGAAAAAGCAAGCACGGAGGACGAGAACCGCTTTTGCCCTGCGTAGCGTTCCGGGCAGCGGGTAGAACCAGGCAGAGAATTCCCGGCTAGCAGCTTCGCTGTGGCGGGGAAGTGCAAACGTACACGTTTTCGGCCGAAAACGCGTTTTCCGGCGAAAACGCACACCACGGCTCTTTCTGAGAAAAAGCAAGCACGGCGGACGAGAACCGCTTTTGCCCTGCGTAGCGTTCCGGGCAGCGGGTAGAACCAGGCAGAGAATTCCCGGCTAGCAGCTTCCCTGTGGCGGGGAAGTGCAAACGTACACGTTTTCGGCCGAAGACGCGTTTTCCGGCGAAAACGCACACCACACCTCTTTCTGAGAAAAAGCAAGCACCGAGGACGAGAACCGCTTTTGCCCTGCGTAGCGTTCCGGGCAGCGGGTAGAACCAGGCAGAGAATTCCCGGCTAGCAGCTTCCCTGTGGCGGGGAAGTGCAAACGTACACGTTTTCGGCCGAAAACGCGTTTTCCGGCGAAAAGGCACACCACGGCTCTTTCTGAGAAAAAGCAAGCACGGAGGACGAGAACCGCTTTTGCCCTGCGTAGCGTTCCGGGCAGCGGGTAGAACCAGGCAGAGAATTCCCGGCTAGCAGCTTCCCTGTGGCGGGGAAGTGCAAACGTACACGTTTTCGGCCGAAAACGCGTTTTCCGGCGAAAACGCACACCACGGCTCTTTCTGAGAAAAAGCAAGCACCGAGGACGAGAACCGCTTTTGCCCTGCGTAGCGTTCCGGGCAGCGGGTAGAACCAGGCAGAGAATTCCCGGCTAGCAGCTTCCCTGTGGCGGGGAAGTGCAAACGTACACGTTTTCGGCCGAAGACGCGTTTTCCGGCGAAAACGCACACCACGGCTCTTTCTGAGAAAAAGCAAGCACGGAGGACGAGAACCGCTTTTGCCTTGCGTAGCGTTCCGGGCAGCGGGTAGAACCAGGCAGAGAATTCCCGGCTAGCAGCTTCCCTGTGGCGGGGAAGTGCAAACGTACACGTTTTCGGCCGAAAACGTGTTTTCCGGCGAAAACGCACGCCACGGCTCTTTCTGAGAAAAAGCAAGCACGGAGGACGAGAACCGCTTTTGCCCTGCGTAGCGTTCCGGGCAGCGGGTAGAACCAGGCAGAGAATTCCCGGCTAGCAGCTTCCCTGTGGCGGGGAAGTGCAAACGTACACGTTTTCGGCCGAAAACGCGTTTTCCGGCGAAAAGGCACACCACGGCTCTTTCTGAGAAAAAGCAAGCACGGAGGACGAGAACCGCTTTTGCCCTGCGTAGCGTTCCGGGCAGCGGGTAGAACCTGGCAGAGAATTCCCGGCTAGCAGCTTCCCTGTGGCGGGGAAGTGCAAACGTACACGTTTTCGCCGAAAACGCGTTTTCCGGCGAAAAGGCACACCACGGCTCTTTCTGAGAAAAAGCAAGCACGGAGGACGAGAACCGCTTTTGCCCTGCGTAGCGTTCCGGGCAGCGGGTAGAACCAGGCAGAGAATTCCCGGCTAGCAGCTTCGCTGTGGCGGGGAAGTGCAAACGTACACGTTTTCGGCCGAAAACGCGTTTTCCGGCGAAAACGCACACCACGGCTCTTTCTGAGAAAAAGCAAGCACGGAGGACGAGAACCGCTTTTGCCCTGCGTAGCGTTCCGGGCAGCGGGTAGAACCAGGCAGAGAATTCCCGGCTAGCAGCTTCCCTGTGGCGGGGAAGTGCAAACGTACACGTTTTCGGCCGAAAACGCGTTTTCCGGCGAAAACGCACACCACGGCTCTTTCTGAGATAAAGCAAGCACGGAGGACGAGAACCGCTTTTGCCCTGCGTAGCGTTCCGGGCAGCGGGTAGAACCAGGCAGAGAATTCCCGGCTAGCAGCTTCCCTGTGGCGGGGAAGTGCAAACGTACACGTTTTCGGCCGAAAACTCGTTTTCCGGCGAAAAGGCACACCACGGCTCTTTCTGAGAAAAAGCAAGCACGGAGGACGAGAACCGCTTTTGCCCTGCGTAGCGTTCCGGGCAGCGGGTAGAACCAGGCAGAGAATTCCCGGCTAGCAGCTTCCCTGTGGCGGGGAAGTGCAAACGTACACGTTTTCGGCCGAAAACGCGTTTTCCGGCGAAAAGGCACACCACGGCTCTTTCTGAGAAAAAGCAAGCACGGAGGACGAGAACCGCTTTTGCCCTGCGTAGCGTTCCGGGCAGCGGGTAGAACCAGGCAGAGAATTCCCGGCTAGCAGCTTCCCTGTGGCGGGGAAGTGCAAACGTACACGTTTTCGGCCGAAAACGCGTTTTCCGGCGAAAAGGCACACCACGGCTCTTTCTGAGAAAAAGCAAGCACGGAGGACGAGAACCGCTTTTGCCCTGCGTAGCGTTCCGGGCAGCGGGTAGAACCAGGCAGAGAATTCCCGGCTAGCAGCTTCCCTGTGGCGGGGAAGTGCAAACGTACACGTTTTCGGCCGAAAACGCGTTTTCCGGCGAAAAGGCACACCACGGCTCTTTCTGAGAAAAAGCAAGCACGGAGGACGAGAACCGCTTTTGCCCTGCGTAGCGTTCCGGGCAGCGGGTAGAACCAGGCAGAGAATTCCCGGCTAGCAGCTTCCCTGTGGCGGGGAAGTGCAAACGTACACGTTTTCGCCGAAAACGCGTTTTCCGGCGAAAAGGCACACCACGGCTCTTTCTGAGAAAAAGCAAGCACGGAGGACGAGAACCGCTTTTGCCCTGCGTAGCGTTCCGGGCAGCGGGTAGAACCAGGCAGAGAATTCCCGGCTAGCAGCTTCGCTGTGGCGGGGAAGTGCAAACGTACACGTTTTCGGCCGAAAACGCGTTTTCCGGCGAAAACGCACACCACGGCTCTTTCTGAGAAAAAGCAAGCACGGAGGACGAGAACCGCTTTTGCCCTGCGTAGCGTTCCGGGCAGCGGGTAGAACCAGGCAGAGAATTCCCGGCTAGCAGCTTCCCTGTGGCGGGGAAGTGCAAACGTACACGTTTTCGGCCGAAAACGCGTTTTCCGGCGAAAACGCACACCACGGCTCTTTCTGAGAAAAAGCAAGCACGGAGGACGAGAACCGCTTTTGCCCTGCGTAGCGTTCCGGGCAGCGGGTAGAACCAGGCAGAGAATTCCCGGCTAGCAGCTTCCCTGTGGCGGGGAAGTGCAAACGTACACGTTTTCGGCCGAAAACTCGTTTTCCGGCGAAAAGGCACACCACGGCTCTTTCTGAGAAAAAGCAAGCACGGAGGACGAGAACCGCTTTTGCCCTGCGTAGCGTTCCGGGCAGCGGGTAGAACCAGGCAGAGAATTCCCGGCTAGCAGCTTCCCTGTGGCGGGGAAGTGCAAACGTACACGTTTTCGGCCGAAAACGCGTTTTCCGGCGAAAACGCACACCACGGCTCTTTCTGAGAAAAAGCAAGCACGGAGGACGAGAACCGCTTTTGCCCTGCGTAGCGTTCCGGGCAGCGGGTAGAACCAGGCAGAGAATTCCCGGCTAGCAGCTTCCCTGTGGCGGGGAAGTGCAAACGTACACGTTTTCGGCCGAAAACGCGTTTTCCGGCGAAAAGGCACACCACGGCTCTTTCTGAGAAAAAGCAAGCACGGAGGACGAGAACCGCTTTTGCCCTGCGTAGCGTTCCGGGCAGCGGGTAGAACCAGGCAGAGAATTCCCGGCTAGCAGCTTCCCTGTGGCGGGGAAGTGCAAACGTACACGTTTTCGGCCGAAAACGCGTTTTCCGGCGAAAAGGCACACCACGGCTCTTTCTGAGAAAAGAGCAAGCACGGAGGACGAGAACCGCTTTTGCCCTGCGTAGCGTTCCGGGCAGCGGGTAGAACCAGGCAGAGAATTCCCGGCTAGCAGCTTCGCTGTGGCGGGGAAGTGCAAACGTACACGTTTTCGGCCGAAAACGCGTTTTCCGGCGAAAACGCACACCACGGCTCTTTCTGAGAAAAAGCAAGCACGGAGGACGAGAACCGCTTTTGCCCTGCGTAGCGTTCCGGGCAGCGGGTAGAACCAGGCAGAGAATTCCCGGCTAGCAGCTTCCCTGTGGCGGGGAAGTGCAAACGTACACGTTTTCGGCCGAAAACGCGTTTTCCGGCGAAAAGGCACACCACGGCTCTTTCTGAGAAAAAGCAAGCACGGAGGACGAGAACCGCTTTTGCCCTGCGTAGCGTTCCGGGCAACGGGTAGAACCAGGCAGAGAATTCCCGGCTAGCAGCTTCCCTGTGGCGGGGAAGTGCAAACGTACACGTTTTCGGCCGAAAACGCGTTTTCCGGCGAAAAGGCACACCACGGCTCTTTCTGAGAAAAAGCAAGCACGGAGGACGAGAACCGCTTTTGCCCTGCGTAGCGTTCCGGGCAGCGGGTAGAACCAGGCAGAGAATTCCCGGCTAGCAGCTTCCCTGTGGCGGGGAAGTGCAAACGTACACGTTTTCGCCGAAAAGCGCGTTTTCCGGCGAAAAGGCACACCACGGCTCTTTCTGAGAAAAAGCAAGCACGGAGGACGAGAACCGCTTTTGCCCTGCGTAGCGTTCCGGGCAGCGGGTAGAACCAGGCAGAGAATCCCGGCTAGCAGCTTCCCTGTGGCGGGGAAGTGCAAACGTACACGTTTTCGGCCGAAAACGCGTTTTCCGGCGAAAACGCACACCACGGCTCTTTCTGAGAAAAAGCAAGCACGGAGGACGAGAACCGCTTTTGCCCTGCGTAGCGTTCCGGGCAGCGGGTAGAACCAGGCAGAGAATTCCCGGCTAGCAGCTTCCCTGTGGCGGGGAAGTGCAAACGTACACGTTTTCGGCCGAAAACGCGTTTTCCGGCGAAAACGCACACCACGGCTCTTTCTGAGAAAAAGCAAGCACGGAGGACGAGAACCGCTTTTGCCCTGCGTAGCGTTCCGGGCAGCGGGTAGAACCAGGCAGAGAATTCCCGGCTAGCAGCTTCCCTGTGGCGGGGAAGTGCAAACGTACACGTTTTCGGCCGAAAACTCGTTTTCCGGCGAAAAGGCACACCACGGCTCTTTCTGAGAAAAAGCAAGCACGGAGGACGAGAACCGCTTTTGCCCTGCGTAGCGTTCCGGGCAGCGGGTAGAACCAGGCAGAGAATTCCCGGCTAGCAGCTTCCCTGTGGCGGGGAAGTGCAAACGTACACGTTTTCGGCCGAAAACGCGTTTTCCGGCGAAAAGGCACACCACGGCTCTTTCTGAGAAAAAGCAAGCACGGAGGACGAGAACCGCTTTTGCCCTGCGTAGCGTTCCGGGCAGCGGGTAGAACCAGGCAGAGAATTCCCGGCTAGCAGCTTCCCTGTGGCGGGGAAGTGCAAACGTACACGTTTTCGGCCGAAAACGCGTTTTCCGGTGAAAACGCACACCACGGCTCTTTCTGAGAAAAAGCAAGCACGGAGGACGAGAACCGCTTTTGCCCTGCGTAGCGTTCCGGGCAGCGGGTAGAACCAGGCAGAGAATTCCCGGCTAGCAGCTTCCCTGTGGCGGGGAAGTGCAAACGTACACGTTTTCGGCCGAAAACGCGTTTTCCTGCGAAAACGCACACCACGGCTCTTTCTGAGAAAAAGCAAGCACGGAGGACGAGAACCGCTTTTGCCCTGCGTAGCGTTCCGGGCAGCGGGTAGAACCAGGCAGAGAATTCCCGCCTAGCAGCTTCCCTGTGGCGAGGAAGTGCAAACGTACACGTTTTCGGCCGAAAACGCGTTTTCCGGCGAAAACGCACACCACGGCTCTTTCTGAGAAAAAGCAAGCACGGAGGAGGAGAACCGCTTTTGCCCTGCGTAGCGTTCCGGGCAGCGGGTAGAACCAGGCAGAGAATTCCCGGCTAGCAGCTTCCCTGTGGCGGGGAAGTGCAAACGTACACGTTTTCGGCCGAAAACGCGTTTTCCGGCGAAAACGCACACCACGGCTCTTTCTGAGAAAAAGCAAGCACGGAGGACGAGAACCGCTTTTGCCCTGCGTAGCGTTCCGGGCAGCGGGTAGAACCAGGCAGAGAATTCCCGGCTAGCAGCTTCCCTGTGGCGGGGAAGTGCAAACGTACACGTTTTCGGCCGAAAACGCGTTTTCCGGCGAAAACGCACACCACGGCTCTTTCTGAGAAAAAGCAAGCACGGAGGACGAGAACCGCTTTTGCCCTGCGTAGCGTTCCGGGCAGCGGGTAGAACCAGGCAGAGAATTCCCGGCTAGCAGCTTCCCTGTGGCGGGGAAGTGCAAACGTACACGTTTTCGGCCGAAAACGCGTTTTCCGGCGAAAAGGCACACCACGGCTCTTTCTGAGAAAAAGCAAGCACGGAGGACGAGAACCGCTTTTGCCCTGCGTAGCGTTCCGGGCAGCGGGTAGAACCAGGCAGAGAATTCCCGGCTAGCAGCTTCCCTGTGGCGGGGAAGTGCAAACGTACACGTTTTCGGCCGAAAACGCGTTTTCCGGCGAAAAGGCACACCACGGCTCTTTCTGAGAAAAAGCAAGCACGGAGGACGAGAACCGCTTTTGCCCTGCGTAGCGTTCCGGGCAGCGGGTAGAACCAGGCAGAGAATTCCCGGCTAGCAGCTTCCCTGTGGCGGGGAAGTGCAAACGTACACGTTTTCGGCCGAAAACGCGTTTTCCGGCGAAAACGCACACCACGGCTCTTTCTGAGAAAAAGCAAGCACGGAGGACGAGAACCGCTTTTGCCCTGCGTAGCGTTCCGGGCAGCGGGTAGAACCAGGCAGAGAATTCCCGGCTAGCAGCTTCCCTGTGGCGGGGAAGTGCAAACGTACACGTTTTCGGCCGAAAACACGTTTTCCGGCGAAAACGCACACCACGGCTCTTTCTGAGAAAAAGCAAGCACGGAGGACGAGAACCGCTTTTGCCCTGCGTAGCGTTCCGGGCAGCGGGTAGAACCAGGCAGAGAATTCCCGGCTAGCAGCTTCCCTGTGGCGGGGAAGTGCAAACGTACACGTTTTCGGCCGAAAACGCGTTTTCCGGCGAAAAGGTACACCACGGCTCTTTCTGAGAAAAAGCAAGCACGGAGGACGAGAACCGCTTTTGCCCTGCGTAGCGTTCCGGGCAGCGGGTAGAACCAGGCAGAGAATTCCCGGCTAGCAGCTTCCCTGTGGCGGGGAAGTGCAAACGTACACGTTTTCGGCCGAAAACGCGTTTTCCGGCGAAAACGCACACCACGGCTCTTTCTGAGAAAAAGCAAGCACGGAGGAGGAGAACCGCTTTTGCCCTGCGTAGCGTTCCGGGCAGCGGGTAGAACCAGGCAGAGAATTCCCGGCTAGCAGCTTCCCTGTGGCGGGGAAGTGCAAACGTACACGTTTTCGGCCTAAAACGCGTTTTCCGGCGAAAACGCACACCAAGGCTCTTTCTGAGAAAAAGCAAGCACGGAGGACGAGAACCGCTTTTGCCCTGCGTAGCGTTCCGGGCAGCGGGTAGAACCAGGCAGAGAATTCCCGGCTAGCAGCTTCCCTGTGGCGGGGAAGTGCAAACGTACACGTTTTCGGCCGAAAACGCGTTTTCCGGCGAAAACGCACACCACGGCTCTTTCTGAGAAAAAGCAAGCACGGAGGACGAGAACCGCTTTTGCCCTGCGTAGCGTTCCGGGCAGCGGGTAGAACCAGGCAGAGAATTCCCGGCTAGCAGCTTCCCTGTGGCGGGGAAGTGCAAACGTACACGTTTTCGGCCGAAAACGCGTTTTCCGGCGAAAACGCACACCACGGCTCTTTCTGAGAAAAAGCAAGCACGGAGGACGAGAACCGCTTTTGCCCTGCGTAGCGTTCCGGGCAGCGGGTAGAACCAGGCAGAGAATTCCCGGCTAGCAGCTTCCCTGTGGCGGGGAAGTGCAAACGTACACGTTTTCGGCCGAAAACGCGTTTTCCGGCGAAAACGCACACCACGGCTCTTTCTGAGAAAAAGCAAGCACGGAGGACGAGAACCGCTTTTGCCCTGCGTAGCGTTCCGGGCAGCGGGTAGAACCAGGCAGAGAATTCCCGGCTAGCAGCTTCGCTGTGGCGGGGAAGTGCAAACGTACACGTTTTCGGCCGAAAACGCGTTTTCCGGCGAAAACGCACACCACGGCTCTTTCTGAGAAAAAGCAAGCACGGAGGACGAGAACCGCTTTTGCCCTGCGTAGCGTTCCGGGCAGCGGGTAGAACCAGGCAGAGAATTCCCGGCTAGCAGCTTCCCTGTGGCGGGGAAGTGCAAACGTACACGTTTTCGGCCGAAAACGCGTTTTCCGGCGAAAAGGCACACCACGGCTCTTTCTGAGAAAAAGCAAGCACGGAGGACGAGAACCGCTTTTGCCCTGCGTAGCGTTCCGGGCAGCGGGTAGAACCAGGCAGAGAATTCCCGGCTAGCAGCTTCCCTGTGGCGGGGAAGTGCAAACGTACACGTTTTCGGCCGAAAACGCGTTTTCCGGCGAAAAGGCACACCACGGCTCTTTCTGAGAAAAAGCAAGCACGGAGGACGAGAACCGCTTTTGCCCTGCGTAGCGTTCCGGGCAGCGGGTAGAACCAGGCAGAGAATTCCCGGCTAGCAGCTTCCCTGTGGCGGGGAAGTGCAAACGTACACGTTTTCGGCCGAAAACGCGTTTTCCGGCGAAAACGCACACCACGGCTCTTTCTGAGAAAAAGCAAGCACGGAGGACGAGAACCGCTTTTGCCCTGCGTAGCGTTCCGGGCAGCGGGTAGAACCAGGCAGAGAATTCCCGGCTAGCAGCTTCCCTGTGGCGGGGAAGTGCAAACGTACACGTTTTCGGCCGAAAACGCGTTTTCCGGCGAAAAGGCACACCACGGCTCTTTCTGAGAAAAAGCAAGCACGGAGGACGAGAACCGCTTTTGCCCTGCGTAGCGTTCCGGGCAGCGGGTAGAACCAGGCAGAGAATTCCCGGCTAGCAGCTTCCCTGTGGCGGGGAAGTGCAAACGTACACGTTTTCGGCCGAAAACGCGTTTTCCGGCGAAAACGCACACCACGGCTCTTTCTGAGAAAAAGCAAGCACGGAGGACGAGAACCGCTTTTGCCCTGCGTAGCGTTCTGGGCAGCGGGTAGAAGCAGGCAGAGAATTCCCGGCTAGCAGCTTCCCTGTGGCGGGGAAGTGCAAACGTACACGTTTTCGGCCGAAAACGCGTTTTCCGGCGAAAAGGCACACCACGGCTCTTTCTGAGAAAAAGCAAGCACGGAGGACGAGAACCGCTTTTGCCCTGCGTAGCGTTCCGGGCAGCGGGTAGAACCAGGCAGAGAATTCCCGGCTAGCAGCTTCCCTGTGGCGGGGAAGTGCAAACGTACACGTTTTCGGCCGAAAACGCGTTTTCCGGCGAAAACGCACACCAAGGCTCTTTCTGAGAAAAAGCAAGCACGGAGGACGAGAACCGCTTTTGCCCTGCGTAGCGTTCCGGGCAGCGGGTAGAACCAGGCAGAGAATTCCCGGCTAGCAGCTTCCCTGTGGCGGGGAAGTGCAAACGTACACGTTTTCGGCCGAAAACGCGTTTTCCGGCGAAAACGCACACCACGGCTCTTTCTGAGAAAAAGCAAGCACGGAGGACGAGAACCGCTTTTGCCCTGCGTAGCGTTCCGGGCAGCGGGTAGAACCAGGCAGAGAATTCCCGGCTAGCAGCTTCCCTGTGGCGGGGAAGTGCAAACGTACACGTTTTCGGCCGAAAACGCGTTTTCCGGCGAAAACGCACACCACGGCTCTTTCTGAGAAAAAGCAAGCACGGAGGACGAGAACCGCTTTTGCCCTGCGTAGCGTTCCGGGCAGCGGGTAGAACCAGGCAGAGAATTCCCGGCTAGCAGCTTCGCTGTGGCGGGGAAGTGCAAACGTACACGTTTTCGGCCGAAAACGCGTTTTCCGGCGAAAACGCACACCACGGCTCTTTCTGAGAAAAAGCAAGCACGGAGGACGAGAACCGCTTTTGCCCTGCGTAGCGTTCCGGGCAGCGGGTAGAACCAGGCAGAGAATTCCCGGCTAGCAGCTTCCCTGTGGCGGGGAAGTGCAAACGTACACGTTTTCGGCCGAAAACGCGTTTTCCGGCGAAAAGGCACACCACGGCTCTTTCTGAGAAAAAGCAAGCACGGAGGACGAGAACCGCTTTTGCCCTGCGTAGCGTTCCGGGCAGCGGGTAGAACCAGGCAGAGAATTCCCGGCTAGCAGCTTCCCTGTGGCGGGGAAGTGCAAACGTACACGTTTTCGGCCGAAAACGCGTTTTCCGGCGAAAACGCACACCACGGCTCTTTCTGAGAAAAAGCAAGCACGGAGGACGAGAACCGCTTTTGCCCTGCGTAGCGTTCCGGGCAGCGGGTAGAACCAGGCAGAGAATTCCCGGCTAGCAGCTTCCCTGTGGCGGGGAAGTGCAAACGTACACGTTTTCGGCCGAAAACGCGTTTTCCGGCGAAAACGCACACCACGGCTCTTTCTGAGAAAAAGCAAGCACGGAGGACGAGAACCGCTTTTGCCCTGCGTAGCGTTCCGGGCAGCGGGTAGAACCAGGCAGAGAATTCCCGGCTAGCAGCTTCCCTGTGGCGGGGAAGTGCAAACGTACACGTTTTCGGCCGAAAACGCGTTTTCCGGCGAAAACGCACACCACGGCTCTTTCTGAGAAAAAGCAAGCACGGAGGACGAGAACCGCTTTTGCCCTGCGTAGCGTTCCGGGCAGCGGGTAGAACCAGGCAGAGAATTCCCGGCTAGCAGCTTCCCTGTGGCGGGGAAGTGCAAACGTACACGTTTTCGGCCGAAAACGCGTTTTCCGGCGAAAACGCACACCACGGCTCTTTCTGAGAAAAAGCAAGCACGGAGGACGAGAACCGCTTTTGCCCTGCGTAGCGTTCCGGGCAGCGGGTAGAAGCAGGCAGAGAATTCCCGGCTAGCAGCTTCCCTGTGGCGGGGAAGTGCAAACGTACACGTTTTCGGCCGAAAACGCGTTTTCCGGCGAAAAGGCACACCACGGCTCTTTCTGAGAAAAAGCAAGCACGGAGGACGAGAACCGCTTTTGCCCTGCGTAGCGTTCCGGGCAGCGGGTAGAACCAGGCAGAGAATTCCCGGCTAGCAGCTTCCCTGTGGCGGGGAAGTGCAAACGTACACGTTTTCGGCCGAAAACGCGTTTTCCGGCGAAAACGCACACCACGGCTCTTTCTGAGAAAAAGCAAGCACGGAGGACGAGAACCGCTTTTGCCCTGCGTAGCGTTCCGGGCAGCGGGTAGAACCAGGCAGAGAATTCCCGGCTAGCAGCTTCCCTGTGGCGGGGAAGTGCAAACGTACACGTTTTCGGCCGAAAACGCGTTTTCCGGCGAAAACGCACACCACGGCTCTTTCTGAGAAAAAGCAAGCACGGAGGACGAGAACCGCTTTTGCCCTGCGTAGCGTTCCGGGCAGCGGGTAGAACCAGGCAGAGAATTCCCGGCTAGCAGCTTCCCTGTGGCGGGGAAGTGCAAACGTACACGTTTTCGGCCGAAAACGCGTTTTCCGGCGAAAACGCACACCACGGCTCTTTCTGAGAAAAAGCAAGCACGGAGGACGAGAACCGCTTTTGCCCTGCGTAGCGTTCCGGGCAGCGGGTAGAACCAGGCAGAGAATTCCCGGCTAGCAGCTTCCCTGTGGCGGGGAAGTGCAAACGTACACGTTTTCGGCCGAAAACGCGTTTTCCGGCGAAAACGCACACCACGGCTCTTTCTGAGAAAAGCAAGCACGGAGGACGAGAACCGCTTTTGCCCTGCGTAGCGTTCCGGGCAGCGGGTAGAACCAGGCAGAGAATTCCCGGCTAGCAGCTTCCCTGTGGCGGGGAAGTGTAAACGTACACGTTTTCGGCCGAAAACGCGTTTTCCGGCGAAAACGCACACCACGGCTCTTTCTGAGAAAAAGCAAGCACGGAGGACGAGAACCGCTTTTGCCCTGCGTAGCGTTCCGGGCAGCGGGTAGAACCAGGCAGAGAATTCCCGGCTAGCAGCTTCGCTGTGGCGGGGAAGTGCAAACGTACACGTTTTCGGCCGAAAACGCGTTTTCCGGCGAAAACGCACACCACGGCTCTTTCTGAGAAAAAGCAAGCACGGAGGACGAGAACCGCTTTTGCCCTGCGTAGCGTTCCGGGCAGCGGGTAGAACCAGGCAGAGAATTCCCGGCTAGCAGCTTCCTGTGGCGGGGAAGTGCAAACGTACACGTTTTCGGCCGAAAACGCGTTTTCCGGCGAAAAGGCACACCACGGCTCTTTCTGAGAAAAAGCAAGCACGGAGGACGAGAACCGCTTTTGCCCTGCGTAGCGTTCCGGGCAGCGGGTAGAACCAGGCAGAGAATTCCCGGCTAGCAGCTTCCCTGTGGCGGGGAAGTGCAAACGTACACGTTTTCGGTCGAAAACGCGTTTTCCGGCGAAAACGCACACCACGGCTCTTTCTGAGAAAAACCAAGCACGGAGGACGAGAACCGCTTTTGCCCTGCGTAGCGTTCCGGGCAGCGGGTAGAACCAGGCAGAGAATTCCCGGCTAGCAGCTTCCCTGTGGCGGGGAAGTGCAAACGTACACGTTTTCGGCCGAAAACGCGTTTTCCGGCGAAAACGCACACCACGGCTCTTTCTGAGAAAAAGCAAGCACGGAGGACGAGAACCGCTTTTGCCCTGCGTAGCGTTCCGGGCAGCGGGTAGAACCAGGCAGAGAATTCCCGGCTAGCAGCTTCCCTGTGGCGGGGAAGTGCAAACGTACACGTTTTCGGCCGAAAACGCGTTTTCCGGCGAAAACGCACACCACGGCTCTTTCTGAGAAAAAGCAAGCACGGAGGACGAGAACCGCTTTTGCCCTGCGTAGCGTTCCGGGCAGCGGGTAGAACCAGGCAGAGAATTCCCGGCTAGCAGCTTCCCTGTGGCGGGGAAGTGCAAACGTACACGTTTTCGGCCGAAAACGCGTTTTCCGGCGAAAAGGCACACCACGGCTCTTTCTGAGAAAAAGCAAGCACGGAGGACGAGAACCGCTTTTGCCCTGCGTAGCGTTCCGGGCAGCGGGTAGAACCAGGCAGAGAATTCCCGGCTAGCAGCTTCCCTGTGGCGGGGAAGTGCAAACGTACACGTTTTCGGCCGAAAACGCGTTTTCCGGCGAAAAGGCACACCACGGCTCTTTCTGAGAAAAAGCAAGCACGGAGGACGAGAACCGCTTTTGCCCTGCGTAGCGTTCCGGGCAGCGGGTAGAACCAGACAGAGAATTCCCGGCTAGCAGCTTCCCTGTGGCGGGGAAGTGCAAACGTACACGTTTTCGGCCGAAAACGCGTTTTCCGGCGAAAACGCACACCACGGCTCTTTCTGAGAAAAAGCAAGCACGGAGGACGAGAACCGCTTTTGCCCTGCGTAGCGTTCCGGGCAGCGGGTAGAACCAGGCAGAGAATTCCCGGCTAGCAGCTTCCCTGTGGCGGGGAAGTGCAAACGTACACGTTTTCGGCCGAAAACGCGTTTTCCGGCGAAAACGCACACCACGGCTCTTTCTGAGAAAAAGCAAGCACGGAGGACGAGAACCGCTTTTGCCCTGCGTAGCGTTCCGGGCAGCGGGTAGAACCAGGCAGAGAATTCCCGGCTAGCAGCTTCCCTGTGGCGGGGAAGTGCAAACGTACACGTTTTCAGCCGAAAACGCGTTTCCGACGAAAACGCACACCACGGCTCTTTCTGAGAAAAAGCAAGCACGGAGGACGAGAACCGCTTTTGCCCTGCGTAGCGTTCCGGGCAGCGGGTAGAACCAGGCAGAGAATTCCCGGCTAGCAGCTTCCCTGTGGCGGGGAAGTGCAAACGTACACGTTTTCGGCCGAAAACGCGTTTTCCGGCGAAAACGCACACCACGGCTCTTTCTGAGAAAAAGCAAGCACGGAGGACGAGAACCGCTTTTGCCCTGCGTAGCGTTCCGGGCAGCGGGTAGAACCAGGCAGAGAATTCCCGGCTAGCAGCTTCCCTGTGGCGGGGAAGTGCAAACGTACACGTTTTCGGCCGAAAACGCGTTTCCGACGAAAACGCACACCACGGCTCTTTCTGAGAAAAAGCAAGCACGGAGGACGAGAACCGCTTTTGCCCTGCGTAGCGTTCCGGGCAGCGGGTAGAACCAGGCAGAGAATTCCCGGCTAGCAGCTTCCCTGTGGCGGGGAAGTGCAAACGTACACGTTTTCGGCCGAAAACGCGTTTTCCGGCGAAAACGCACACCACGGCTCTTTCTGAGAAAAAGCAAGCACGGAGGACGAGAACCGCTTTTGCCCTGCGTAGCGTTCCGGGCAGCGGGTAGAA